>NC_142118.1:13415434-13570760 GCF_056152115.1 Neolamprologus brichardi
CCTGGGGAGCAGCTTGTAAGTTGCACACCTAGCAAGCATCGCTGGCCTACTGGGGATGCCAATCATGTCGATCAGGTAAAGAGTTGGTTTGTTTTTTGTTTTATTGAGCTAAGGCATGCGGTGATGTGCAGTTTAGTATAATTACCAGACAGAACAAGTCCTCAATTTTCACTGATTATTATATTGGTATAAACAGCAAGTAAACAATCTGTTGTTTATTATTTAAATGTAGTACTTTGTCATTATTGGAGTTACAGACAGGTCTATCCACAGCCGTTTGCCCAGTCAAACGTGAGGTGAAGGTTGGAGTGCAGATTTCAGAGATCACCAGTCTGTTACTACAAGTATTAAAAAGCCATAGCACTGCTTCTGATTTACAACAGACATCAGCAAGATTATAGTTTTGGCCATTGTGTCAGCACAACAGGGGTGTGAGTCTCACCATGTTGACTGAGCCAGAGTTGTAATAGAAAGTGTGGTTATTAAATAATGAAATAAATGCTGCAATTAAACTTTAATGAAGAAAGCTTGTCTTTTAATTCTGTTCCCCTTCAAATTATTCCCCTTCTGCACCTACAGACTGCTGCACTCGGGGCTTTCAGTGATCAAAGCAGCGTAGTAAGTCTTCTTCCATTAGTGGTCTAAGAGGCTTCATGGTTTTATTCTACACTGTTGGATCAGACTTGGAGGTGCTTCTCTAAAACGCAAATGTGATTTTGAAGGAAAATAAATAAAGTTGCGTGGTAGTTGGATCAGATTAATAAGGAGTATTGACATGTAGTTGGCCAGAAATGGCTTCACTAGGACAGCTCAGCATACTGATATGGATGGAGATATTTTCCCACAGCTGTGGCTTCTTTTTTGCTGACCATATATTGAGAAATGTCTATAATCTGTCTGTAGTAATGTTAAGCCAATGGTGCACTGGAAACCAATCCTCTTTTAATTTCAAAACCTGTCTTTGTGTTGTCATTTAATAGCCACACCTCACATCCTGTCTCAACAGTAGTTTAAGCTGCTCTGCAGCTTTTTTTGTTGCTACATACAAAGCCCCGTCTCGTGTTTAGGTTATTTAATTTTTTTTTTCTTTCAAACTTCATTCAAACTATTCTGTTTCATGCAAGCAAGTCATTGTGCCCTGCAGAAGAGCGAGTGTAACCGCCTCTCTTTATAAATCATGTGTAGTCTGTGCAAATGTTTTTTTGTGTTTAGCTCTGCATAGGTCCTAGTCTAAAAATGTTTTTTTTTTAAAAGGTCCTTCTCAGATTTTTATTTTCAGTTTTCCTTAACACATCATGTATAGTGGGACGGGGGGCGGTCATGCAATAACCAAAGCTAAATGATCATGTCAGATACCTTAACATAAGTCGAACAGTCAGGACTAATTGCTTTGGGATTTCATGTAAGAGAACTTTATTAAACAACAGTCTCTTATTGGCTTAACGGCATATTCAAAATGCTGTGTAAGTCATAATTCATGTCTGGCTTATTTCACAAAACCGGAATGTTACGTAATGTAAAAACAATTGCACAGATTAAAGAATAAATGTTAGGTTTTTGTTATGAATGTTTATGTATTCTATTGAATTGTCACATATTCTTACAACAAGCACTCTTTAGCATTGCAGGTACAATTTTACAGTTTTGTTAAATCAGTGCTGTTTAATTTAAAATGTTCATGAAAAACCTTTTTTCCTTTTTTAAATCTGTCTCAGGTCCGTGCAGTGGATGAAATGAACTATGATTTTCAAGCTCTTGCTTTGGAGTCGAGGGGGATGGGAGAGGTAAGAACAGTTTTTGTCTGCATATCGTTCATTCTCCTCACTCTTATACAGTTTTCTGTGATTATTATTTAATTATTTTATTCTTTCCCCGCCGCTCTAGTAGAGCAGGGCGATATGACCAAAAATATTTATCATGATATACATTTGAAAATTTGCGATAACAATATAACTGACGATATAATTGACACTAGACAAAATACTTTACAACTCCACAACTTTATTAGTGCAAAAAATCCCATCAATGTATTTTCACTTAAACAAGCAGCTGTTTTTTATGTGCATTAAAGTTATATATAAATGTAACAGTGCAAATTCCTTGCTGACAGTTTAACCAAAAGGCATTTCCAGTGGAAATTGGCTGACATATCCTCAGCATAACCATGTATAATATCCACAAAACTTAAAAAGAGGTTATATACACACACAATACGGTAATATTATGTTGAAGCACAGTACGTATCACTCCGCGAGGCGCCTGCCTAATGCCGTAATGCTCTGACAATCCATCAAGCGGTGCGGGTTCGTAGCTTAGCAAAGTCGTACTAAAACATTTGACAGATTTTTGAGCGCCGTGTATGACAAAATCGTTTTGAGGTCAGTAAACACAACCAGAATTCATACATAAGGCACACGGGATAATAAGGGGCACTGTCGATTTTCAGAAAAATCAAAGGATTGATTTTAAGTGTGCCGTATTTTCCAAACAACACGGTAATAACGACGGCCCGCTAGCATGCTCTACCAAAAATAGTGCTTTGTTGTGTATCTGACAGACGAAAGCTAAACCAGTTTCACACCACTGAAGTTGCAGCATTTTTACAAACCAATTCTGGTTCATCTGTTTTATTCAACGATCCACTTTCGCTCATTCTCATTCTTTACATACGCCATGTGCGTATGTAAACATAAGCACTGCGCATGCGCATTTAACCCATATTCTATTGCGATATTTCATTTTCCTATCGTTGCCCAAAATTACACCGGTATTACTGTGAACGGTATGATATAGCCCAGCCCTACGCTCTAGAATTGAAAAGTGACTGTACACATCCGTAGGTTGCTATTTTACAGAGGCCAGATTTAAGTATGTCTATCTTCAGTCCTGTGAAACATGTCTAGAGAAACTATAGAAATGCTGAACTATTTTTAAAGCATCAATGTTTGCACCACCACCACCGAGTCTTTAAAATACAGATTTATTGTAAACTAGTTCATCTTACCTTTGATTGAAATCCATTAAACCCTCACCTGTCCCTGTCTTATTGTCAGCAAGCATATGCACAATACAGAAACAACTGAACAACACTAAATGTTTGTTTTCCTAATAAAGGGTTTTCTGAAAGCTTTTTGACTTAACGCTATTACAAATCATTTTTTATAAACGATAAACACCTTGTGCTCCTCTCTGCTACACTGACGTAGTTACATTTTCTCATATTTTATGTCTCAGACCCCCCACCCCCCAGGCTGCTGCATGTAAATCTATGTGCAGTCCTCTACAGTGATGGTAAAACTGTGTTGTATAGGAGTGTTTTTCTCATTTTATGAAACAAGAAGACTAAAATAGCCGGTTCACTTAAGCAAATAAATTGTTCACTTGGTGTTTGGTTAAAGCATCAGTTGCAGCATTGACTTTCTTACTAATGAAAAATCTTGTTAACAATGGTCATAAAACTTGGCACGGCTTTCCTAGAAATCTTTAAGCTCAACCAGCCTTTTTTCCTGGCAGTGTGGATTGGGTCATTGACTTGTTTGCCTCGCCGGTGCACTCTAGGGGGAAAAAAGATTCCAGTTAGAATTTAATCTGTTTTAAGAGGAGTCTGAAGCAGAAAACCTGTACGGATTCTTTAGAAAAGCATTATTGAACTGACTTGAAGTTAACCGAGAGTTGCTCAGGTCTTGAGTGTAATAGCCCCAATTATAGGTAGTTGGTGTCTATAATGGGTAATTAGGTCCAACTTACACTAAATAATTAACATTTGAATCCTATGTCAATAAAAAATTCTTATGAATTGGTAGTCAGTCACTCCCCATGTCTGTATACAAATACAGTCTAAACCGTTATTGCAGCTTGTTCAATTAAGTGATTTTTCCTGATATCTTCCAATTATGCCAATTAATTATTAGTGAGTTTAACTTGGCCTCAAAACATTCTGTTCTCAAACATCTCATTCACATACGGAGTCGAAAATACGTCTCCCTTTGCATTCGCAGTTTGGAATCATAAATGCAAATGCTTTTCTACACCATTCAGAAACGCTGTTCATGTTTTTTCTTAGCTTTTGCCAGCAAAAAAGCTCTGGGATTCTGATGAGCTGGCCAAAGATGGCAGGAAAGGAATGCTTCTTGGAGAAGAGTGGAGAGACAATGCATGGGGATCATCTCGTGAGTGTCTTTTAAAATTTGTCTTTTCTCTAATTAATTAATTATTACATATGTAGTTAAGATATCTGTTCCAGTCATGTGTTTGGGAATGGAATATCTCAGTTTTCACAGGTGCCTGCCAGCTATAACGTTTTAATATAAATACTATTAGAACAATATAAATACAGTGGCAAGAAAAAGTAAGTGAACCCTTTGGAATTTGTCTTAAAATCAGGTCAGATCTTCATCTGAGTTACAATTATAAACAAACCAGGTTTTTTTTCTGCTTTTTTTTTTTTGTTGAAATTGCGCACACACACAATTATTTTTACATATATCATGGTGCATTTTTAGTTCTCCTTTTTTTTTTTTTTTTTTTTTTTTATTGTCCAAAGGCTATGTTAGAAAATGGTAAACATCTCCCTTCACGAATACCATCTGTAAATCATTCCTAGTTAGGACAGCAAGGACTGATTTAGACTTCTGCAGTGAGTGTTTGTAGAGCCTGTGGTGTAGCCTGTGTAAGTGCCTGACTTCATTGGCGGCATTTACGCTTGTGCAAAATACATTCTGTGCGGATTACCTCGTGGTTATGTCCTGGTCATTTGTATGCGGAGTCATCCAATAGAAACCAATAAAATGGTGGGGCTTTTTGTCCCGTCTTTAATTCCCACTCAAGTTTTTTTTTTTTTTTTTTTTTTTTTTCCCCCACTTGCTGCATTCCCTCACATCTATTCTGATAGGTTCAACAACCTGCCTGCAGGAATTTGCAGACATTTGTGAATCCTTACATTGATGCTATGATCATTATTCCTTATATTGAAGTGATGACAGTTATTCTCTCACTGTAGAAACTACAGCAAAAAAGCAGCTGGACATGCACTGGAAGAATCGGCAGTACTGAACAGGCCAATCACAATTGTTGCAGGCTGCGTGGACATGATGGGTAGTTAAATCGCTGGTTAGAACGCCACTGCTGTCCATAAAACCTTGCCTGATATTTGCTAAAGGAGTACTTTGATCCTTCACAGCACTACTGCAGTACTGAATGATGTAGCTAAACTGCAAAGTAAAGCCTGTGCTTCCTTTGCCTGAGTTCAAATTATGCTTCATTTATCTCATTTGTCCCTTTTACCCAACATTTATCTGATTGGTTGTCCCTCGTAAACGGAAGGTTAGAACAGCAGGTGAGTGGAGCTGCTGAGCTTGCAGCCAGATATGTGTGCATGAGATGACCATATTAAGCACATCTGCTCTAAGGCTACGTTCACACTGCAGGCGAAAGCGCATCAAATCCGATTTTTTTTTTTTTACCCTATGCGACCCATATCCGATCATGCTATGACAGTGTGAACGGCACAAATCCGATATTTTCAAATCCGATCTGGGTCACTTTCGTATGTGGTACTGAATCCGATACATATCCGATGTTTTAGAAAGCGACTGCTGTGTGAATGGTCAAGTCGCATTAAATCCGTCTTTTACGTCACTGACGTCTTTTACTTGTGACACAAGACAGACGCCGATTATCAGCGCCAGAGAAGCGCCAGAGAAGCGCCAGAGAAGCGCCCGAGAAGACATCGTGAACGCTTCCTGGCCATCCGGTGAAACTGCTGGGAAGACAACGTTGGAGAAACGTGAACATTTTATTTGTACTGTATAATCTGCAGATTCTGACAGAAATCTGCAACTATCCTTTGAAGCACCGCTCCTCTAAAACAGCAATAAGGATAATTATTAGGTTATCTACATTATTATGTAAATAACAAAATAACTTAAAGCAAAAATTGGGAAACGTGAAGTCCGAAGTCTTTATATTAAGGGCCATCAGTCAAATAATATTGTTTGCTCTGGGTCTAAACAGAGCGCGTTGTGTGTGTGTGTGTGACATCTTCTTTTGCGCATGTGGGCCGCTTTGAGCGTTCACACTAGAGCGCGTTTGCTGCCGCATTTTATTTGTAGTGTGAACGAGCAGACACAAAAAAAGGATTTGATCAAAAAATTGGAATTGAGCATTAAGACCTGCAGTGTGAACGTAGCCTAAGTGACCTCACACAGAGCTAAGAGTAGGGAAAAAAATGAAATTAACCATTTAGAACAGTCTGAATCCTGAGCGTATGGCATTAAGGGATTACTTACTAACCGTAGCTGATTATTTGAAATAGCCATGTTTATTATGAGCATTGACCATTGTGCCCATTCACATATGGCTGAAAATGAGCTAAAGTATAATGGGGTCCTTTTACAAGAAGAAGGTCTAACGGTTCAGCCAGAGCCCAGTTTCTTAATCTAATAGAGGTGCTGAAGAATGACCTCGAGGATAATTCACGCCAGAGATTCATTTCTGACAACATGGCTGAAGTGAGACGATTCTAGAAGAATGACTCAAACTTCCTCCTGATTGTGGCTGCAGAAAACCTTTGAGATCACTGCTGCCACAGGAGGTTCAGTCACTTGTCAAATCCAAGGGTTCCCTTACTTTTTCTACCAGCAATCGAAAGTTTTAAGAAAGACATAAGAGATTGTTTGGGTCAAACATCACGTTTGTGTTTACTTGTGACTCAGATGTATGCTCAGGTGGCAGAGCAGGTCAGCCACTAATCAGAAGGTCAGTGGTTCGATCCCAGGCTGCCTCCTGGCTGGATGCCAAATATCCTTGGGCAAGATACTAACCCCATGTTTGCCTACTGGTGGTGGTCAGAGGGCCCGGTGGCGCCTGTGTCCGGCAGCCTCGCCTCTGTCAGTGTGCCCCAGGGCAGCTGTGGCTACAATGTAGCTTGCCATCGCCAGTGTGTGTGTGAATGGGTGAATGACTGAATGTAGTGTAAAGCGCTTTGGGGTCCTTAAGGACTAGAAAAGCGCTATACAAATGCAAATACAAATTTGATCTTCATTTAGATGAAGATCAAATCAGATTTTCTGACCAGTGAACGCAGAAGAACATGTAATTCCACGGGTTCACTTCGCTTGCCACTGTATTTGATTACGACTTTTCGTTCAGATCATTCAGTGTCTCAGCCAATCATGGTGCAGCGACGGCCAGGCCAGGGTTTCCATGGCAATGGTGATGCCAATTCTGTGCTTTCACCTCGCTCAGAAGGCGGAGGTCTCGGCGTGAGCATGGTGGAGTACGTCCTGAGTTCGTCCCCTGGTGACAAGATGGATGGCCGCTACAGGAATGGAGGCTATGTAAGCCGAACTCTTGCATCTCATCGATCTTACCAAAAGTGGAGATTGCATTTCTTTGTCTAAATGTTTTTCTGTCTTTCGTATTTACACAGGGTGCAGGAGATGCTGACCAAGATGGGAGAGAGAAAAGTGATGCGCAAGAGAAGGTGTCGCCTTTTGAAGACGACAAAAGCCCCGAGATGAAGGTGGGAGAGGAGAGTGATCCTACTAAAGCCAATGGAAGAGGTCTGCTGAACGGCATGGACAGAGACTGTAAAGACTTCAAGTAGGTTTTCCTTTTACAGTGATACAAGTTAACCAGTAGAAAATGGAAAAAAAAAAAGTTATTTCTAATATAGTATATATAGCTTTTCAGTTAAAAACTAAATCTAAAATACCAGACTGTGTAAATATGAACATTTATAAGTTGATTTGAGGGTTTTTAGACTTTTGTTTCGCCCCAAAATAACAGTTGTGTATAAATATGGCGGTCCGTTTTAAACGTAACTTGTTTTTTTTTGTTCTTTTAGCCCAACTCCTGGAAGCCGTCAAGCTTCTCCCACTGAGGCTGTGGAGAGGATGGGTCCCAGTCAGACAGGTTTGGAGATGATGGGGCAGCACCACCACCCTCATGCTCTCCAACAGCAGAACCCCTCCCAAAACAAGGTCCAAGCTGAGGATTTCCAGAACCAGGAGGCCCAGAACATGGGCGGTATGGAGCAGCAAGCTGGTGTGGAGTCCTTACAATTTGACTATGCTGGTAATCAGATTCAGGTGGACTCTTCAGGGACTCCAGTTGGATTGTTTGACTACAACTCTCAGCAGCAGGTCTGTTAAATGCACAAAGTCTGTTTGGTAGTTTGCTCTGCAGGTTGTGAGCAGTTTGTTGATTTTTATTTATTTATTTTTTTGCAGTTGTTCCAGAGGTCTAATCCATTGACTGTTCAACAGCTCACTGCAGCTCAGCAGCAACAATATGCACTGGCTGCAGCCCAGCAGCAGCATCTTGGTGAGACAGATTCTTTTGCAGTATTGTTTAACTGCTTTGTCTCTCAGGTTGTCTCTGTTTGAGTTGCATAGACTTTTGAATGAGAATTATATTGCTGTTCTTCCTCATATTACTCAGCTGGCCTTGCTCCTGCATTTGTGCCAAACCCTTACATCATTAATGCTGCCCCACCTGGAGCTGATCCCTACACTGCTGCTGGGTTGGCAGCAGCAGCAACGCTTGCAGGTGATCACATGGCACATGTTCATCCGCAAGTTCTCATTGAAATCCAACAGATCATTATTATTTTATTTTTCTTTTACTCTTGATTATCTGCTGCCCAGATCCAATAACTTATATAACTTCAGAAGTGTTTTTTTTCTCTCTCCCCTCCTCCAGGCCCCACAGTTGTTCCACCACAGTACTACGGCGTCCCTTGGGGTGTGTACCCAGCTAATCTTTTCCAGCAGCAGCCTGCATCTACTGCCAATCACTCGGCCAATCAGCAAGCATCCAGTCAAGGGCCAGGGCCAGGGCAACCACAGGTAGGAATAATTTCTCTAACCAGTATTAATTCCCTACTTCATTGGCCTCGTATGATTGTATGAAAAATGTGCTTCAGGATTTGGTTTCAGTCATCTGTCTGTGACCAGTTATCGTGTGCAGAATGTTTATGATGACCCTGAAAATGAGTCATCCATGAAGACCTGCTGTTAAAATTTAGAAAAGTTAAAAGTGGGCGGGGCTTCTGCGATCCATCAGTTGTGCATTTGATTCAGAACTGTCCTGGAGTTGGTTGTTTATGTTTCCAAGCAACTCGTGACGTCTGATCAAACCACACAGTCGTGGTAAAACACGTTAGCTATACTTTAGCTGTTCCTCATTTAGTCACTTGTTTATTTTTTGTTGTGACGACCAGTTGAGATTGCTTCCCTTTCAGTACAAAGCCAGTAACAGTATTTTTAACCGTTTCTGCCAGGTGATGCGCACTGGAACCAACCAGCGACCTCTTACACCTGGGCAAGGCCAGCAAAGCCAGCAGGAATCCTTAGCTGCAGCAGCTGCTGCAAACCCTGCGTTGGCATACACAGGAATGCCTGGTTGGTCTACCATTTCATACTTATGCTATACTGCAATTTAGCCAAAGACACTCACAACCAAATACATCTTTTTTCCTTTATTGGTTCACATTAAGTGTACACAGTGTGTGAGTAGTAGTAGTTACAAAATACTGAAACAGTGTTTCTAACAACACTCCAAGTATGTTGTGTAGTAGTAGTAAACTGTAATTACTAACTCTCCTCTTTGTGTGTCTTGTTTCTTCCTCAGGTTATCAGGTTTTGGCCCCTGCAGCTTACTATGACCAGACTGGAGCTTTGGTAATGGGCCCTGGTGCCCGCACCGGTCTGGGTGGGCCTGTTCGTCTAGTCCAAACCCCACTTCTCATCAACCATGCAGCGGCGCAAGCTGGTAAGAATTTTTTAAAACATTTGTTTTAATTAAGGAATTCTTTCCTCTCTGGTGTCACCAACTGTTTGCTCAGAGGGGATCTGTGGATGGTTTGTTGTAGGGTTTTTACATTGCATTCAAGTGCCTTGGGGTAACTGTTGTGATTTGGCACTATATAACTCAAATTTAGCTAATCTAATTGCATTAGAGATGATTATTTGGAATTCGGTGACTGTATTTTATCTGATTCAAATCTCAAAAAAGATCACTCTCCATCTCCTGTGGACTATGTCTCCTATTTTGTCCACTGACACATTCTTCAAAAAACCAAATGTGACGTTGATCAGATAAGCAGATCACATAGTTTGGTTTAAATCTGGTCTGTTCGCAGTGTTTGTCTCCTGCAGTTACCACTGCTGTCTCCACTCTGCGTGTGGTGAGAACACACACTGAGCAATGTTTCATTTGGCTATTTTAGTGAATAAATTCATTACTTTAATACGTTCCCAAGCCTCTTACCCCGAGTTTAATCACCACACATAAGCAGTAACCTTTAAATATAGGTGGAAAAAATGATTCAGCCAACAAGTCCCAGCTTCTACAAAGTGTGTTCACGCTGATGGTTTAAAATGCAAAAGTGGCTCTCCCAAAAATAGCTGAATATGTTTATGTTTAATTCTGCTTTTTATTATTTGTTTATATTTGAGCTTGTCATTTGTGTTTATCTATTGTAAAATGACTTCACCCACTTAGCAGTTCTCTAGCAATCTGCCAGATCTGCTGTTTTGAGTAGGCACAGTTGCATGCGCACATGTAGCGATCTGATTTGTATAGATGTCCTCTTCTCAAAATGATAACTTAATGAGTGCTTCTGTATGGTGTGTTGTGCAAATGATATGTGTGTGTATTATTAATAGAGATGGGATTTTTTTTTTTCTTCTTAGATATGCCTACTATAATGTCTGTCCCGCACACCCACTTCTTTCTATTCTTACTTGATTAGTACCACTCATGTGACCTTTCCTCACCTTTGACCTCTCACAACAACCTCTCTTCATCAGCAGCAGCAGTGTCTGCATCTGGCTCCGGTAACAACATGTCTGGTCCTCCAGCCAATGGACTGTACCGCTCCATGCCTCAGCCTCAACCTCAGCCGCAGCAGCAGCAGGCTCCTCCACCCAGCAGCGGCCTGCCCTCCAGCTCATTCTACGGATCTGGATCAGTCCCCAACACCTCTCAGAGCAGCTCTCTTTTCTCTCACACCTCCGCTGCCCCACCACCCCCAAGCTCCTCCCTGGGCTTCAGCAGCACCGGCGGATCTCTTGGCGTTGGCCTGGGCTCTGCTCTTGGGGGTTTTGGCTCTTCTGGTCAGTGGCTAAACAACGTGCTGCTTGGAGAGAAAAATGGTCTTGTGTTAAATTTAAGTTTTGTGTTCTAAAAGTGCTTTGATTATGATTTTTCAGTATCCAGCTCGACCAGTAGCAGTGTATCCCGCAGGGATTCCCTGTTGGCAAGTTCTGACCTATACAAACGAGGTGGCAGCAGTTTAACTCCCATTGGGCAGCCGTTTTATAACAGCCTGGGTTACTCCTCTTCACCCAGCCCCATTGGCCTTACACCAGGTCATTCCCCACTCACTCCTCCACCATCTTTGCCCTCTTCCCATGGATCCTCTTCCAGCCTTCACCTAGGTAAGCCTAAAGAAGGGATGTTTACCTTTTGGTCGAATGTTGCTTTTGCGGTAGAAAATAAAGAAGCATTTGAGCCTGTTCTTAAGTGAGGATGTGACTTAAATAGAATAGAACTTTAAGTTGTCATCCCCTGTTAGGGGCACCCTCAGTGAAATTGATGCTTGTAAATGAAATATTAAAAACTGTCTTATTTAATCCTAGGTGGCCTGACAAATGGCAGTGGCCGTTACATTTCTGCAGCTCCCGGAGCTGAGGCCAAATACCGGAGCACAGGCGGCACGTCCAGTCTGTTCAATTCCAGCAGCCAGTTGTTCCCTCCCTCACGGCCCCGCTACAGCCGCTCTGATGTCATGCCATCTGGACGCAGCCGCCTATTGGAAGACTTCAGGAACAACCGTTTTCCAAACCTCCAGCTCCGTGACTTGCCTGGACACATGGTGGAGTTCTCTCAAGACCAGCACGGATCCAGGTGATGGACCTAATTTAATGCTTGAAAATGCCACCGCAAAATTAAATATATAGGCTTTTGGGAAATAATGAATTTCTTTTAGGTCTCGTAAATTTAAGCCTTAGCCAAAAAAGAAAACATGCAAAAAACTGCATTGCAGTGTTACACTTTTTATAATGAGTCCACTCTTTGAAGTGTCTTTTTAATCGTTCCCTGCTTTCTCCAATCTAGATTTATCCAGCAGAAGCTAGAGAGGGCCACTCCTGCTGAGAGACAGATGGTGTTTGGAGAGATTTTGCAAGCAGCATACCAACTGATGACTGATGTATTTGGGAATTATGTCATCCAAAAGTTCTTTGAGGTTGGGAGTGTTAAAGTTCATCCATGTGTCTTTTGAGTAACTGCACAGTATAAACTAAACTCAGTTCCATTTATAATAAATTACTCTCATATTGTAATAGATTCCGGTATATATAATATATTTTTTATGTTGTCTCAGTTTGGAAGTGCAGAACAGAAACTTGCTTTAGCGACCCGTATCCGCGGACACGTTCTTCCCCTGGCATTGCAGATGTATGGTTGCAGGGTCATTCAGAAAGCCCTGGAGTCAATTTCCTCAGACCAGCAGGTAATTGTAAGTGAGATTTCACTTCTTTATAACAGTTTTATTTTCTATTGAAAAGCATTTTGTTCGTCCTTCATATTAAATACTTTGATTTAAACGGTCTTTTTTACGATATAATTTGATATCATTTTTCTTCCATTTAGAGCGACATTGTCCGTGAGCTTGATGGCCATGTGCTGAAGTGTGTGAAAGACCAGAATGGGAACCATGTGGTACAGAAGTGCATTGAATGTGTCCAGCCTCAGGCTCTTCAGTTCATTATTGATGCCTTCCAGGGACAGGTGGGTTTTTTTTTTTTTTTTTTTTTTTTTAGTTTTTGTTGTTTTTGTTTTTTAGAATAGCTGCCATATAATAAGCTGCTTTATAACGTAACTACCTTTCAGTATGGTTTATTTTTTGTAGACTCATGTGAGCTGTAGGGTTGCATTAATATCTAAATCCTCTGATGTTCTTTCACTACATGGTACAATAAGCACTGTTTTTATTTTCTAGGTTTTTGTACTTTCCACACACCCCTATGGCTGCAGAGTTATCCAAAGGATCTTGGAGCACTGCACCCAGGAGCAAACTCTGCCCATCCTGGAAGAGCTTCATCAGCACTCTGAACAGCTGGGCCAGGTGTGCACATCAGTTTCCTCTCTGTCCCATTTTAAACTTCACGCTGACTACCTTATTTTTGCTAGCTGCGACTGATCGTTGTTGACATTTATCATTTTATGTCACGTATTTGCATGCGTCCTTCATGTTTGAACATTTCATATTTTTAGCCTGTCATTGTTCCTGTGTAGTTGTGGTCTGCTAAGTGTAAGGATGAATGTAATTGTGCTGTTAGCTGACATTACATCTGACATATGTGATTATTTAAACATCCACCCTGCCCCCCTCACTTATTCCATCTAGAAATATCAAGGCGTTTCATTGGAGATGACACCCAAAACATATTATACAGTGTCCCGTGATGCACTGTTCAAGGTCAGAGCAATTTGCCTCTATCGCGGATGTCCCTGTGCTCACTTCCTTTTTCCCTCTTTATTTTTTTTTAATCTTTTCTTCTGTAAAGAATCTAATTTAACATTTAGACTCCCAACCCTTATGGTCCTTTCCTAACCCACTGAGCTGCCTGTTCTTCCTTTTTCCTCCCTTCTTGCTTTATGCCAGAGGATTTAGGGACATGCTAATCTGCTGTCTGATGATCCCTCTTTTGCCTGCAGCATTTTTTGATCAGTCTGTTTTTCCCTTTTTTTTTTTTAAATTCTCATTTAGCTAAAATTATAATTGTTTGATTCAAATCTAGGAGTTTGAAACTCTTTTATAACCAAATAGTTCACAAATGGTGTTTTAAAACCAACATAATGCAAGTTCATGTTAAAACAGATTGACAGAAAATGGTTTGGGAGGCAAATACTTCAAATTTAAAGGTGGAGATCGCATTACCTACTCAACAAATTACCACTTTAACAAGCTTGGCAGTTGAGTGGCGTTATTTGTTGTTTGGTCAGTTCATTTTTTTTGTCTCCATCTTGCCGCACTAAAATTACACCCGTAACTGTCTATCACCCGTTTCTGAAGGGGCAAAGATGCTATTGGTTGTGTTGCCTGGTCAGCAACACAAACCAGCAGCATCTGTTTTGTCTGACCTTCCGCAGTGATGACGTAAGGGTATTCGAAATACTACAAATGGGGGTGTCGCTCATTCATCGGCCAATCATTGTAGAGTTGCATGATTACCCTATCAATCGAGGCCAATGGGGGGGAAAAGTAGTGCATGAGTATCAATCATGTTCAGTTGTATCTCACAGTTTGTTTGTTTTTTGTTGTTGTGATTAATCTTGTTGGGATGACTTTGCCTTGTCCTTACACCTCTGTTGCCTCCTGCAGGATCAGTACGGTAACTACGTCATTCAGCATGTTTTGGAGCATGGCAGACCAGAAGATAAGAGCAAGATAGTGGCAGAGGTGCGCGGGAAGGTTCTTGTCCTGAGCCAGCATAAATTTGCAAGGTAAGCTAAGCAGTCTGTATGGATTAAGAGTGGGCTGTATATTGTTTGCGGATTTTGACATTAACTGGGCAGACGGTGAATATTCTAAAGTTCATTTCGTTTGAAATGATTGTGAAAATAAATAAATATTCTGTTGTGGGAGGGAAAGCACTCACATTACTGTCAATATTAGAGCAGCTGTGTTTCTTCACACCTCTGCTGGTGTGAGGACAGAGATGTGAGTGATTTGCACTAGCATAACTAAGGAACATAAGTTGATGCATATCATCTGAAGATCAGTCGATACGCTGTTGTTGTTCTGCTACATCTTTCGAGTGTTTACATTTGTAAAAACCGGTCAATAGTAGGTTTATAACATGCAGGTTAACGACTCACGTTTGGGCCTGATAAGAGATAATTTAGGCAGTTCATAACCTAGATCTTTCTTGAGTCGAGTAGGATGGGAATGCTGAATTTTAGGTTTCTTTGTTTTCAAAGCAGAGATTGTCCAGAGCAAGTGTCCATTTGCTTAGCTTTGAGTAAATTCTTTTGTAATATATAGGCGGTGGCATGATTTTACAGTGGTTACTGCTATCACCTCACAACAAGAATGTTCGTAGTTTGAATCTCCGGTTTGGCTCAGGCCTCGCTGTATGGAGTTTGTAAGTTCACCCTGTGCTTACATGGGTTTCCTCGAGCTTCCTCTCACACTCTGAAGATATTCATTTTAGGCAGGTGCAGTGCTTGAAGTGTATAGCATAAAATTATGATTGAATGCTTCGTTAAGATGAGATATGCAGTGAAGTGCCTTGAGTGGTCCATAAGAATAGAAAAGTGCTTTCTTAATACGAGTACATTAGGCAAGTAGATATTTTAAAAGACAAGTCTATGTTGAACTAAATGTGTCTGCACGAGTTGTTATGGCGGTCATATTGGTTTTTGCGCTTGTGGATGTGATCTGTTTGTCAGTGAGCAAACATGACTTTAGGCCGACTTTGGACCTTTAATTTATTTAAGTTTGAGTTATTTACCGTATTTCCCAGACTACAAAGCGCACCTGAATATTAGCCGCACAAGTTAAAATCAGGGGAAAATCCTGTTTTGTACATACATTAGCCGTACCTGACTAAAAGCCGCAGGTGTTTCAATGTTGACTTATCATATGTAAGAGAATATGCACAAAGCGAATTGTCAGGAAAGAGATGGCTGTTTGGAGACATACCCCTTTTATTAATATTTTGAAAAACAAGTTATGGGTACATATTTGCATAACTTTTTAGGTATATGTACAAGCAGTGGTAATTACAAGTACGAAACATGTACTGTGCTTCATAAATGAGTAACAAATGTAGTAGTACATAACAATAACCTACAGCACACCAGAAAAATAGATTCGGCCTACCTTTTAGGCTCAGGTGCAGTGACACGGCTTTAACAAGAAGAAAAGTCAGTCATTCACCACCATCTTTCTCTTCTTCCTGCGCACTAAAACCACAAGTCCTCTTCTCCAGTGTCGGAAACGAACAGGCTCAGGATGGCTTCGTCATCCACTCTCAGCTTCTCTCCTTCGTTGTCACTTTCAAAACCAAAGAAATCCTCGTTGTCAGTGTCAGAGTCGAACACCCTCTGAAGGGCCGTGGCGGTGTCCTCCTCTCCATCATGCAGCAGTCCAGCCCTTCGAAATCCGTTGGTGATCGTGGATGTTTTCACACTTTTACACGCTGTCAGAATCCACTGGTGGAGTTGGGCATAACTTGCTTTTCGCAAGTTTATCGCCGCTCATCATCCACGCCTCCCGCTGAACGCGTAGCGCTACTTTGAAGTTTGTTTTTCGCGGCACTACGTTGCCTGGCGGACAGACATGTGACCAACATACCACTCTTGAACCCCGATCCTTCCGCCAGGCAACGTAGTGCCGTACAACAGCGGAACAAACAAAACAAATCCTCTTATGATATCACAAAAATCATGGACAATCCATAGAAAAGCCGCACCTGACTAAAAGCCGCAGGGTTCAAAGCTTGTGCAAAAAGTAGCGGCTTATAGCCCGACAATTACGGTAATTACATGACTCACAATAATTGTGAATATGTGGGACAAAGGATGGAGGCAGATGATCCACTGTGGGGATCTTTAAAGGGAGATGCCAAAAGATGAGGACAAATCCTCTACTGGGAGCCAGTACCACAAAACGACTTCCACGTTCAGTTCCTGTAGTTAAACAAAAGTGGTTATCTACTTGTTTCGTAATACAAGGTTTTCCAGTCTTGCTACCATTAAAAATGGTGGTGTGTGCAGCCAATTTGTAAAAATACACGTCTGCTGGCAGCAGAGTGGTATATTTTATACATTTAATAGATGAGCTGTAATATTAGGAAAAAATAAGATGCTCACAAACTTAACATAACTGCTGCAATTAAACAGCACTATACAAGTGTGTGAGTGTTTGACGGGAAAAATGATCCTTGTAACTTTAGAAAAGCGCTGTAAGAATGTGTAAATGACTAATATCCTCTGTAGTGTAACATGGAACAGTCGGTAAGACTGTCTCAGTGGGCCATCATTGCATATGTTTAGAGTTTTGTGTTTCATAAAGTTCTTTGGAAAAAGTGGATTTCAAATCAATAAATGTTCTCAGCTTTAGGAATAAATTGCTGTGTAACTCTAAAATTGATCCTGTTAGCCAACAGGAAAAAAAAATTAAGCTGGGAATAGTGGTCCCCTCTCCTAAAAACCTGTCTCTGGTAGATTGTAAGCTGATAGACAAAGGGCTTAGACCAGGGATGGGCAATTCCAGGCCCCGAGGGCCGGTGTCCTGCAGGTTTTAGATCTCACCTTGTGTTATTGGGATGGTCCAGTGGAGGAGGATTATCTGGAATTTTTTATAGTCAGTAGGTGGTAATGTTGTACATGTTGTTTTCTTATCAAACATAACCTGTTCCTGCACGTGTCAGGTGTAAAACTAGGTCATAGTAATCCTCCTTTATATTTCCCAAATTCAAGTTTACCCCATTAACAACCAGCCCTTGCCTCACAGTTGGGGTCAGCAAAACCTTAAACTAATTGAGCTGTTTGAACACTTGTCCAGTCCACTGTGCCTAATAATTACAGTTTGCTAACACACATGCATACATACCAGGTGATGCCAAAAACAAAAGAAAATGATTCTATATGCTGGCATCTCTCTGCTTCCATCTGTTCAGTTATAAACTTGAGTAACAGTAGCTTATTTTTCCCTCAGTAATGTGGTGGAGAAGTGTGTGATCCACTCCTCGCGTGCAGAGAGAGCTCTGCTGATAGATGAAGTGTGCTGCCAGAAAGACGGGCCCCACAGCGCCTTGTACACCATGATGAAAGACCAGTACGCCAACTACGTTGTCCAAAGAATGATCGACATGGCAGAACCTGCTCAGCGTAAAATCATCATGCACAAGGTGAGTCGCCTACTAAATGTGCTCATGTTAGCGTTAATGATAGTGGGTGGATCGTAGTCCATTTGATCCAGTGAATTCTATCAGTGTTCTGTAAGGTTTAGCAAAGCTTAAAAACTCTAATCTGTTTATGTCCATAGTTTCTGACAAGTGGTCAAATCGACTTGGCTGGTAAAAGTTTAACTGTTAAGTTTTATCAGTGGTATCCAGGGCGTTGCACAGCTCATTCAGATCATGAAACAGCCCAAGTTAAAACAAGTGCCTGCATTGGTGCTTTCAAGGACCCTTGATATGTGAAATATGACCAGAAAGACCTGTTTTTAGTCATGTTATCAGTGCCATTATGTGTACAGCGATTGTATTTTGCATGAAAACAAAGTAATAACTAGGGCGTGCACTTCCATATCCATCTGCCAGCATTGTGTCCATTGTTTACATATTTTACATTACTCTTTTTGTACATCAGTGCAGGCTTTTGTCAAGGCGCTTGTGTTGACATCAAACTAGTTAGTGCTGTTTTTGTTTTTTTAAGAACAGTATAGCGTGGGTGTCAAACATTTGTCAAAATATCTGCATTCTTTCTGCTGGCCAACAGGGGGCGACTCCTGTGGTTCCAAAAATAAGAAATTTTTGTAGACTACTGCAAGAAAATCACTTAACTCATTCACTAACCCTTTTACATACACAATCTCCATCAGCAGTTTCAAGACTTACTTAATGTAACATGATATGCATTTTGTAAATTATGCTACCCATAATTAAAAAGCATGCTCATTCTTTACCCCTACTTCCAAATTTAAAATCATTTGAGCTTCTTCAGATTTTAAATGCATTTATCTTCTTCTCTTCTTTATTTAGATCCGGCCTCACATTGCCACTTTGCGTAAGTACACCTATGGGAAGCACATTCTAGCCAAGCTAGAGAAGTACTACATGAAGAGTGGATCTGAACTGGGTCCAATCGGCGGTCCCGCGAATGGTCTGATGTAGTCACGTACACATCCCAGGTCCCCTGAACAAGTGGAGGAGTAGGAGCCCCAAACCCCCCCGTTCTGTCTGAGATGTGCTCCTTAGCCATAGGGGTTAGCCTTTGACGCCCTCTGTTATCCCATCATTTGGGGGGGCAAGTTACCAAAAAAACAAGACAAGTCAACTTCACCTAAGAACGCTGTGACAACTGACCCCTGCCACTCTGCCACCCCTGGTGCAGGTCCCCAGCATGGCCCCCAGGGGGCGCACAGTCAGCAGGCTGTTTATTCTTTTTGTTTTTCTTTTGTTTTCCTTCTTTTTTTTTTCTTTTTTTTTCCCTGGGTAAAGCACAAGCCCATTGTTAATGATGTAATTGATGTATTTGACTGGTTTTCATATTATCTTGTACATTTAGTTTTTTACCTTGTAAATTCTCTGTAGAAAAAGAAATTATTACACATTTGCTGAAATTTACAGTTCTTACAATTAACACCAGCAAGTGACTTTATAAAGGCTAAACTGAGTGATCCTTTTAAAACACGATTCCATTTGTTTTTGTAAACAGACAGCTGTTCTTATTAAGCTTAGGCAATTTATTATAATATTTGTATATTATCCCACACACAGTTTAAAAAAAAAAAAGAAAGAAAAAGGAAAAAAAAGTGTTTTCCCATGCCAAAGCAGCTGATGGATTAGTTTTCAATAGCATCACATAGTATGGATGGACAGAAATCCTTCCATCCACAAGCGAGTACTATGCGTCACGTGCCACAGTCACCCAGAGGTCTTTGAGGCCGCTTTGCCAGCTCGGGGTTTGGAGATTGGTGCTTTACTCTAGGGTAGCGTTTGCCAGTGGTGTTTTTTTTTTTCTTGCCTCGTTTTTTCTTTTGTTTGTTTTTTCCCCCCACCCTTTGCAGGAGTGTGTGCGTGTTTGGTTACTCCAGCAGCTCGTGGCCTGCATTATGTTTTGGTACTGACAGACTGAGCTGCTACATCCACCGAGCACCATTTGAGCCGTCTTACTCTCCCCTCATGCAGGCGATCACTTGATTTATTTTTTTTTATGCAGGAGGAAGTAAAACGCTACCATTTAACTTAAAGAAGCAGAGCATGAGGTTTGGTTGTACAGCGGGCGTATGACCTGGTTTAATATTAACATAAAATGACCATAGCTTTGGGTGGGGTGGGGTGGGGTGGGGCTTTTTGCAGGGATAGCAGGGTGGGAGTGGGGTACGCGTTGGCATGCTGTAATAGGTTTTAATCCTTAGAATGATTTTTTTTCCTTTATGTTTTGCGTAACATCTTATCTGTCTTGTAGTTTGAGATGAACACTGCCCTAGAAAACAGTATCTTTATGTACTGAATAATCATCTCTTGTGTAGAAGTAGTTGAGCAATGTATAGCATCTTTATGTATGAGAAAATTGTTGCTCTTTTTTTGGTTGAGGGGCTTGCAGCAGTGATGGGAACCCCCACCGCCTGAAGGTCAGAGCAGTCCAAGAAATTATTATTATTTTATTTCTGGAATTTGGTCAGTTTTGTACATCTGAGGTGAAATAAATTAGACGTAGCTGAAGAAAGGGATGCTTAAAGAACCTTTTTCTTTTTTTTCTTTGGGTATGTAAGTGGATTGGCGGAGGCCGGTGGGGCCATCAAAAGCTATACAATTCACCTGTAACGCTCGTAGTGACGGCTTCTTTGCTTCATATGAATTGTAGAATAAATGTAGTATATGTGCAGTTAATAAGTGTAAGATTATTAGTTTCACTAAAAAAAAGTCTAGTTGTGGTGTTTGACAGGCCTTGCTCTAAATTTGTAGTGATGCTTTTATTTGTCTGTACAGTTGTACATTTGTAAACGTTTATGCTGTAAATGGGATGTCTTTTACACTTCTTTTTTTTTTTTTCTTTGGAGGGGGGAGAAAAAGGCTAATGTGCATTTAGATGTGTGTATATTCATCACTCCTTTCCCCTTGAATATAATGTATACAGGTTTTATTTGATCAAGTGTTATTTTAAAGGAAATGAAAACTTAATGGCTTCACAATCTGGCATGGTTTTTGTTTTTAAATCTGTTCTGGGCCAGCCTCTATTTGTACTGAAGCTGTAACATCCACTGTTGATAGTCTTTCTGATGTGTGACAGTTTAAAAAAAAAAAAAAGAAAAAGGAAAAAAAGAAACACTCTGTACTAAAATCGAGGCTGCATTTAGTCCTCTCTGCTACCATGGAAACTTCACAGGATATGACGAGAATTATTTTTGTACAGAAGAGTGCTGTATTTTGAAACAGCTACTACCTTGTAAGCAAAAGCAATGTAAAATATTGTCAATTATATAAATATGAACATATGAGTTTTGTCACACTGTCAAAGTCATGTACATTTTCAGGTGGCCTTATGTACATTTCCAGATGTTAGATGAAGAAAACGAACTCCTTTTTCGAAGCAGAATTGTGACATTGTATGATTAAACTGTTCTTCTAACATTTGACCTTAATTATTGCCGAGTTTTTTTCTTTTCCAACCTCATATGTTAATGATTTCTTAATCATTTCAAGACACTGGATTTTAAACTAATGGTGAAATAAGTGTCTAAAAGTTGGTTTACATCCATCCATCCATCCATCCATTTGCTTCCGCTTATCCTTTTCAGGGTCGCAGGGGTTGCTGGAGCCTATCCCAGCTGTTATAGAGGCGGGGTACGCCCTCATCCACTTGTATCAGTATGTGCCAGACTGTGTTGGAAAGATTAACATTAATTTCTGCTTTCCAAAACAATTAAAAAGCTTTCACTTCACTGAAAACGCAGCAGCTGGAACAGAAGTTAAAAGGGAACTTGTACCTCTCCTGTATTTTTCTTCATCAGCTTTGTGGTAAATCAAAAATTACATTTGTTCCTCCTCACATATGAAGTGCTGAATGACTTAAAGATATCTTGGCATTTATCTCAGTTTCCAGCCTTGGTCTTAGTTCCTACAGTTGCAAGTCTTTAGGTTCTTTTTATGTAGAACAGCTCCCACTCTGAATCCGGTGACCCTGAACAGTCCCTTAGTTATGCTGCTATAGTCTCAGATTGCTTATGGACTTCCTATGAAGCACTGAGCACCTCTTTTCTGAGGTGGATTGATGCTGGGGCAGCTGTAGCTAGGTAGAGAAGAGTCTACTATTTAGTGTCCCTGGCCTGGACACTCAATGCATTCATCATTTAAGAGCACATGAATGTTTGACAAGGAGTTTAGGCATGAAATAACAGAATAAATGATGCGTGGAAGTACAACCCCAGGCCCCAAAATGTTTAGATGTTGTGTAAATTAAAGTAGAATGCAATGGTTTGCAAATCTCATAAAGCCATGTGTTATTAATATTAACTGGAAACATGTCAGTTACATGATTGAGTATAAAAATCAATCAACGAAGAGTTTCTCAGAAAGGAATCTGAGCCGAAACTCGGTGTAAAATTGTCAAAGTCTAAGAAAAGTTTAGGTAAAGTAGAGGTATTACTGTAAAAGTCTTCTGAAAGCAGGTGACTCATAGTGTGTCATAGTATTTACAGCAAACATGTTTTTCAGTGACTCATTAGGACTCATTGTAATCAATGTTTTTAACAAACAGACAGATAGGAAAAGTAGCGATGTTTCCCTTACATTTTTATTTTATTTTAGTTCGTTTTTCGAGTTCAAAAAATCATTTGTTTTTTTTTTTTTCAAATTTCTTCTTATTACTACCATTTTAGTTAACTAAAATGTTTTTTTGTTTTTTCGTCTTTTACATCTAGTTTTAGTTTTAAGTTTAGTTTTGGTTAAATAGATTATTTCTTTATACAAAGTCAACAGGATCCTCACGCGATATGATATAGATAAAAATATAGTTTTAAGGGTCAAACTACAGCAAGAATAAACAAATTACGGTTTTGCTTTTATTTCCTCCTACGGTAAGTTAATTTATTAATTAACTTTTTATCCATTTATTTGCTCTTACCCAGGGGTCTGACTTATGTACAAACTCCAGCTTATGAGCCCTGCCACCTGTTATTAGCTACAGTTAACGCGTGTTTTATTGGTGGGCGGGATTTGGACACCGTGACACCTGGAGAGGTTGGAAGTTCAATAAAGACACCTTCGCAGCTCCGGAGAAGAGCAAAGCGGACACCAGCTCAGCTGAAGCATGCGGCTATCTTTGGCAGCTTCTTTATTTCTCTCTGTGGGATTAATACATCCGGTGTGGATGTCGGTAAGTCATTTTTATCTTGTTCAACACTTTTAAAAAGCCATGCGAGACACTAAAGATCTCGCGCTCACCTTTCTCACTTCCTGAAGTTAACCGGGCTGCATTAGACTTTCGAGCAAGAGATGTTAATGTGTACATTTTCAGCTAAGAGTGTCTTGTGGTTTGTTTATATTTTTAGGAAAAGTCAACTGAAGATAATACCAATTAAAGACCAGTTTCTGTCTTTTGTAGAGTCACGTGACTGCAAAAAACAATAGCACACACCTATTATCCACCATATTTTTATCGGTAGCAGTGATCAAGTAGTCTAATTCTTTTAATCAAAGCTGAAATTCTTAACTATAAAAAACAACATAGAAATAATCAAAAGTATAAGGAGGCTTCTCGCTTGTTTATAATGATGCATGGTGTAATGTAAAGGCCGTAAAAATCAGATTATTGCATCTGGAAAGCAGGTTTCAATAAATTGTTCAAACCTAAGAAGCCGAAAATATTAATTAATTATACAAAAAAACGTTTTTGAATCAGTCGAAATTTCTTTATGAGATATGGTTTGATCTTTTCATGTAAGCCTCGTTAAAAGGCAAACTTGTGTCTTCTTCAAGGTTTCGATTGGAGCCTTTAATCCTCCCTGAAACATACACGATGTATGATCTATGAGGCCTGTTATTTCTAAGGCTATAAGCTTAAGTTGGGTTAGCGTCACGACTCTGATTTGGCCTCCATAGCATTAGTTTTCTTCTTGTGCAACCATTCTGTTGTTGATTTACTTGTGTTCATTATGTCTGGTTTCAACATCCAGCCTCTCCTGACCTCAGGGCATATACACCTGCTGTGACACATGACTGAAACATATTTTGATGCAGTCTTAAAATTAATTATGATCTCAGTGATTGAAAGCCCTCCAGGCCCTGAGCACCTATTGTGCTTTAGCAGGATTGTAAGACTGGTTCTTATACAGTGCTTTCCTACTCCAGTTGAGCACTCAAAGCACTTCCTTCTATTTTTAGGTGTATGCAAGCATCGGGAGCACTTTGGGGTTCAGTATCTTGCCTGATCACGCAGACAGGGATCAAACCATGAAACCTTCTGATTAGTAAACAGATCCACTTCCTGAGCCACAGCCAGAAAAGATGGCTTTTCTTTTTGCCAAAATGTTAAACATTAGTGTCATTTCTTCATGAGCATTGTCATAATGGTGGTGTAGAGGCTTCAACAAGTATTTTCTCATAACCTCGAGTTCTGTTTACCGCCTTCTTGAAGGGCATCCACAATCTGGGAGAGCATCAAGGGTTCTGATTCCATCCATAATAATACTGTCTGTCATACTCAAGTCATTGAAAATGGTTTATTCGGTGAATGTTGTTCATGGTTCAACCAATTTTCTTGAGAAAAGCAAACTTTCCCAGTACAGACTCTATATGGTGGGTCATGTTTACAACCCACGTTCCATATCTCATCTCTAAAACTGGAACACATGAATTCAAGTAGCTTTTGGAGGCTGTGTTATGACTCAGTGGAGCCTCGGTTTATTGGCTTAGTATGACTGTGTTTGCCTGTAACTGTAACAGAGCACATTTTATTGGTGATAATGCAGAATACCGGTCAAAGAGTACACAAACTCTTTCTTGCAGCTGTAGAATGGCTTCCTTATGAGGCCTGTATCTGTTCGTTACACATAAACAACAGATTGTATATGTTTTATTGTACTTTGGGTTCTGAATTAACTGATTATGAGGACTATACATTCCCATCTGATTGTTCTAGCTAAAGAATTAAACTAAATGTCACCTGTATTTATTATTACTCCATGAAGTTGTATTTTGTTAAGTTTAATTACTTGCCAAATGGGTGGAGTTGTATTCCTGCTTAAAGTCATCTACTTGACACTACATGCCAGTAACAATCTAATCACTTGTGCCATTATGGGCTTGTCAGCCACAGTGTGTGTGTTTCAGGTTATTTATTTTTTTGTGGGACTTTGTATCCTGGACATGATTCATGTCTTTATTGGCTTCTTAAGGAAAGTACCTTCGTTAGCTTCCTTCACCTCTTGTATGTTTTCATATCTAACAATATAACAGGAAGCAGTCAGCATGTTTAAATACCCTCTTGTGTTTTTTTTTCCCCATGATTAGCTTTCTGTCCCTCCAGAGGAATTGGAGGGATCAGGCTATGACCTGGATGGTTCTGGTTCCGGTTCTGGAGATGGGTCAGAGGAGGGTAATTCTTCATCTATAAAATGTTAATGACCCATTTTACATAATGTACATGACCACTGTATGTTTCATCCTCTCTAACTGCACTCTTGCCAGGTGTAACTGAAGATCAGCACAACAGCAAAGACGGCAGAATTCTGGCAGAAACCAGAGACGAGACCAAGATTACTTTCCATGTATGACTTACTTCAATCAGTCCCATGATTTCTTCACCTGTTGATGTTGGTGGTGTAACAGGAAGTGATCGTGTGTAACTGTCTTGTCTTTTGCTTTAGGGCTTTTCAGACAAGACGTTTGGCAACACGCACAGGTCAGCAGCAGACGATGACTCTGGACATGTTGTTATAGCAAACAGCAGGAGCTACTTTGAGAATAGTGAATTCCTTGCAGGTACTTTGCAATATGGCGCAATGAGAAAGCTATAAGCTGCAAATTTCTAATATAGCTCACCTAGGTTTATGTTTACAGGTGTTATTGCAGGGGGAGTAACGGGATTGGCTCTCGCAGCAACTTTGGCAGGAATATTAATCTACAAATGGCAGAAGAAAGAGGAGGAGGACAGTCTGGGCCCAGAGAAGGCTTTAGATCATAATTATCAGAAACCAAACAGGGAAAAAGTATTCCTTGTTTAACCACACCTGCATCTGATAACTGTAAAGCCGTTGTTTGATAAGTTGATGCTACTTGGCAAATTGTGTACCTCAAAATCTACTGTAAATGCATACTTTACTCGTGGTCTCTGGAAGGAGGGTGGGGTTCATTTTTCTTATGCACTTAAAGTGAGATATGTCTATTGTTGTTGAATGTATTTATATTTAAGATAAAACATGAAGGATTTTTTTAGTCGATGATCTTCCAGGTGTCCGTCTTTTAAAAATAATTGTGATTCTTTCATCGTACACTGAGTAGCTGTAGCACTGGGGTCGTATCCTCTGAGTTTTGGGTGATGTGGGATTTTGTTACGATGTGTAATTTTAATTGCCTTCAGTGTGTTTGGTTGAATGAAGGTAAAGCAAAGATGCACCGTTTAATATGTAATTAGTTATCATTATATGAAAGTTTCTGTTTAATTGTTTTGAAGAGGTAGCTTATTGTAGCATTTATATTTTTCTTTAAATGGGCAAAAAAAATATCTACTGCACTTCTAAAGAAAATGGAGTGAAGCAGGCCTGTCCACCAGACATTTTGACAAATCACAATGCAATAATAAAACACATAAAGGCAGGCAAATTAACATTTTTTGTAGAAACTTGGCTACTCTGTCATGTTTTACAGGGATGGGTGAATAAATAAGAATCATTGTTAAGTTGCCAGAAAGTGATAATTAAAATTTCTGTAATGTGGTGACCATTGATAGGCAGGAAAATCTCTGTCGTTCACCATTACTTTAAGCTATGTGACCCATGTGATATAAGATATGAATTGAAGGGGCAGCTCATTTAAGAGTGCATAACACTGCTATAGCTGCTGTAATGCAACATGTTTTATGTTGCGTATATGTATGTCTATATTTGTATGTAATAATCAATAATAAAATAACTTTGTAACAATTAAAATCAGATTTTTTTTTATGTTTTCTGTGCAGAGGTGGTTTCTTTGAACCACACAGTTTGCTTATATGTGCATATGACTGAGAGTTTGTGCATTTTATTGCATGGCATATGTTACTACTCAAAGATGATCAGAACTGCAGAGCCTTGTTTAAGTAGAAGGTTGTTTTATACACTGTATCCTGTAGGCTCAATATGAACTGAAAGGCTTTAAATTGTAATACCCTAATGGGTAAATATTATCTGTAAGATATTTTGTGTTAGTGAGCTTCCTTATTTGCAGCATGGTATTATTATTATTTTTTGTTATTATTATTATCGAAGATATAAGAGCGACAGTGACAGTAGTGTGGTGTGCAGTAGTAGTGATTTAATTTACAATGGAGATGGACTGTGGACTATGATGTTTTCAGATGACAGAGACCAGGTAAAAGAGAGCGTGGGAAGGTGGGGATTTGCTCTGGAGAAAAGAGGAATGACAGTCAGTAGAGGAAAGTCAGAATATGTCTTTGGAGGGGGAAGATGAAGGTAGATGAGTTTAAAAACCTGTGGTCAACCTTCCAAAGTGAAGAAAAGAACGCAGGCAGAATGGAGCGGATGGAGATGTGCGTTAGGGATAGCAGCAAGTCTAAAAGGTAAGGTTTACAAGATGTTAGTGAAACCTATCATGTATGGTTTTGAGACACTGGTAGGACTGGCAAAAACACGTGAGGTAGAGCTGGAGGTGGCAGAGTTAAACATGCTGAGAATTTCAATGTGAGTGACGAGGATGGGCAGGATCGGAAATATGTGCATCCGAGGGACAGCTCAGGTCGAGGAGTTGGGAGACAAAGTTAGAGAGGTAAGACTGAGATGGGTTGGAAATGTACAGAGGAAAGTTATTGGATCTTCAAGATCGAGCTGGGAGGTAGGAGGTTTATGGATGTAGTGAACGAGGATATACAGGGGTTGGTATGGCAGAGGAGGATGCAAGGGGAAAAAGTGAGGTGCGTGCAGATGAAATACAAATAACAATTTATAAACATTTTTGCGTTGCGGAATATTCAGTAAAGCAAATCTATTTTGGCCTATTTTTTTTTTTAATTTCTTTGCGGCCAATGGTTGAACCCTCTGTCAATCAAACCTTGGTGTCCCTGCCTTTTCCTGCCCGTCAGAGGGTTTGTTTTCATGCGCGCTGCGTGCAGGCCGTCAGGGAAGTGGTGGGCGTTCCTCTTCATTCGCTCGTTGACTGTTGATGCTGAGAAGAATTTCTCCTCCGCAATCAGCTCTTCAGATGTTTCTCCCTACGCTTGTAGAGGACATGCATCATTTTAAACCCAGTCGAGACAGACTGTACACCACCAGGTGTTGCGGATGTTGCCACGTCCGAACGGGGACGATCATCCTGGGAACATGGTACATGGTACGTACTGTGGTTCGCAATGATAGGGGTCAGTAAGCTAACGTTAGCTAGCACTTTACCAGTTCCGTTAAGTTCCCCAAAGTAGGAAGTTATGCAACGAAGGATGTTAATACAAGGTGAAAATGGCTCTGAGAATTTGTTGCAGTAGTTTTTAGGGACTAAAATATGAAGTAGCTGTTACTCTGGACTCTTTATTCGTCGAGTTAATGTTAACAGAAAACTAGGGTTAGCAATAACCCGCTACCGCTGTCATGTCGGATTTTGCTTTCTGTTAGTCTCAAACTCGCACAAGTTTGAAAAAAAAAAAATCGGTTAGAAAACTAAAACAGAGAACACGTAGTGGTTCATCATTTTTTCGAATTCATCAGCAGCTGGTTGGTTATTATGCGTATTAAAATACATGAAATTTGACTTGCGTAGCTGACATTTCGCTAACTTGCTAACATAGCGTTTATCAAATAGTGGCCATAATAGCAACCCAAAAAAGCAAAAACGCGCATTTAACACAATGACTACTTATTGTGTCTCACATATGTGGTGATGGTGATGGCAGTTCTATTAAAGTAGTCAAAAGTAAAGTAATTGGGCATGCCCACGTAGCTAAGGTTAGCTAACTGTTTTTTGCGCATCTAGTTGCTGCAGCTCTGCTGGCTGGTTAGAGTTAAATCGCTCACTGAATTAATCCCCTTTTCCTTTGCCCACACCACGTAGCAGATGTTGCATGCTTTGGTTGCGTATGTAAATCCCGTTTTGCTTTTTTTATCCCTCTGCAGCTGCACAAAATTTGCCTGGTTTAATCACGTGAACTGCGACTCCCAAAGCACTCGGTCGTGTCCATAATGCTCTCTACTGCAGTCGGATAAATGAGTAACAGTCGTAATCGACCGGGGTGTCATTTTTACATTATTAAATCCCACCGTTAAAACGTATCAGATGAATGTCTGGTAGATAAATAAATACTAGCAGTTACACACATTATACCAAGCTTATTTTCTCAAATTAATATCCATAAATACTTCGATGGAGTTTATAAAGTTAAGCCCTCCACTCTTTCCTTTGTTGTTTTGTTATTGTTTTGTTTTTGGGTTGTTGTTGTTTTTAGCCCAGCTCAAGCCGTACATTTATATGTTTGGTATTGCTCACTTTTTCGGGTGGGTGATATAGCCTCAATATTATGTCGCAGCATTTCAAGAAAATTTGCAATAATTATATTTCTGACAATATAGAAAAAAAATACAAAACAGTGTGTTTTTTATATTTGCAGGCAGCTGTTTGTAAGTTGATGACCCATTTTCTAATTTAAGGTGTGAATCAAATAAAACAAGACGCAAACAGCAGGATTATAGTTCAACAGTTGTAATATATCTGGTGACAGCATATATCAAATGTCAGCACAAAAGTAGCCCAGGTAGTTTTCTCTTGGGATATTTCAAGTAAAAATAGAAAATGTCTGCTTAACACTTTAGTTTAAATACAGTAGTTTAACCTTATAATACTACAAGAGCTGTACAATATTGTCAGCAAAAAAAAATCTACCTGAGATGTTGTATCTTGGCTTGAGCTTTTTAACCAGCTGTTGAAGCCCTACTACAAGGTTAACCACACGAGTAATTTCCAGCCACTGTTTGCTCTTCCTGTAATGTGTAGCGCATCTAACAAGTTGCAGTGGTGCTTGGTGGAGTCATTTGTTTATATTTACGTTGAACTTCACCAGCTGTTAGTATCTCCTCCTTTCCAGAAATTTGATTCCGTTCATTTGGATTTTAGTAGGTGAAATGTTTAGTCACTCATCCAAGTGAGTGGATATTATTCATCCTTACCCGGATGATTAAGCTAGCATCAAGACATATATCCTGCCTTGTAGCCTGGTTGTACTCGACTGTGTATTTTTTATTTTTTTTATTTTTTTCTTTTGAAACAAGTTTGTTGTTTCCACCTTTAGCAGGACCATTTTTTCTAGCAAGTACTGCACTTTGTTGGAGGATGTTGAAGTAGCTTCCTTTTTGAGTAATACACTATCATTGGACCCGTGGCTCTTGCTTTCATGTTCAAGCTTGTATCCTTGTTGCACACTGGGGAACTTTAACACATGATGTTGCTATAGCAGTGATATTGTGATATGACACTTTTATAACACGTGGTAAAAATTATCATGGCTGTTATAATACGGCACAGCCCTACTCAGTGTGCATTCAGACAGCGCTACACAACAGCAGGCTCTGTAATTTTCTCAGAGTATGTACTAACATGGTCTTTAATGTGGTCTAGGCGTCTCAGGCTTGTTTGTTGTTACCATTAATGTCAAAAGCGGAAGTAGAGTTCCTGAGAGAGGCGACATGAAGACGTACCTACTAGCTGGGGACTTTATTATAGTTGATGCAGCATGGTGGTGCAGCAGTTAACAGTGTTGCTTCAGCCAGAAGGTTCCTGTTCTGAATCTGCTGGCCAGCTGGGGCTTTTCTGTGTTTAGTCTGCAAGTTGTCCTTTTGCTCGTTTGGATTTTCTCCAGGTGTACAGACTTCCTCCTACAGTCATGCACGTTAGGTTAACGGATCCTAAATTGCATGCATGCTGGTGTCAGCAATGATAGAATGATTTAAACTAAATATTCACCTCTTTGTCAGTAATTTTGATCTAGAAAATTTAAATATTGTGTCTCAGATGTGTCAGAGTCACTTAGTCTTAGCAATAGATACATTACAGATTTTAATTATTGAAAGGTGTACTTAGTTTTTTGTAGTGTTTCTTTTTTAACAATTTTGAACAGTTTCTGCTTAAATTGTGCTACTTTAGAATGTTTGGGGATATTTTTTTACTTTCAAGCTACAATTTTCTCAAGTGCTTATCCAGCTGGGGCTCCCAGTTGTCAAATAGCAGGTGGAGTTTATAAAAAACAGGTTGCATGTCCATGATAAAGTCAAACTAGTTGAAAATGACTTTGATAACTTTAAGATAAGGAGAGTGTTTTCCTGTTTCACTGTCCACAAATGAGTCACCAAAAACATTTTTAAAATAGTGTTTGGTTTAACCTGTCAGTATTTGGGCTGGTTTTTCAAAGGCACCGGGTCAGAACTGGTCCCGTGGCCCATTTGTGGGAAGTCGATAATGGTGTGTAGCAGTGATTAATTCGGGCATCCACGTTTGGCATAAAAATGATTTTTCAAGCAGATGATATCAAAGGAGAATTTGAAGGCTACATAACAGAGACCCAGTGTAGGTTTTATTTATGTCAGTGAGTAATTGGAGCATAAGTTGAAGGGCACAGGTGTAAGGGGGCTTCCAGATTAGGTTCACTTAATGTCTTTGGGCTTAAACAGTATGTGCTAGACTCCTAATTTTGAAAGCATTAAAAAAACAAAAAAACAGAACAGTTTCTGAAAGATATTGTTGTGCCTTCTTGAATCATGGAACAAGATGAATACCCAGATAAGGCAAAGAAGAAGGTTTTGCAATCTTGTTTTGATCTTTATCTGATCATACAAGTTTACTTCTCTTCCTTTTACGTAACCAGTGGTTTCAGTTTATCTTTTTCAACAATAAACCTGTTGCTGTGCCTTTCAGCTTCAGTGTTGGCATGTTTCTGGAATCTAAAATGTGTCCTGGTAATTGTATGTTCATCTACTTTTGGTGAAGGAATACATATCTATGTATTTTAAAGCCCATTTTAACCTTCTCTTTCCTCCACTCAGGTAGTGAACCTGTTGATGGGCATCCTGCTCACTGTCGCTGTGACCCACCCAGAGAACGTCCCCACTATCGACCTGCAGTATGAGGTCATTGACCACTATTTTGCTTCTGACCGGATGTCTGGTAAGTAAAAACAAATTGTCATAAAACTAATTTCATAACAAAAAAAACCTGGATTGTATTCTGGTTAGTGGATCATACACCAGTATTAACTTTCAAAGGTTGGTCTTTGAATTGTGCTGTGTCCTATGACAGTAAGGGCTTGTGCTCTGAGGTAGAATGAGTGAAACATTAGTTCACTCCATTGGAATAAATAGTGGAGCCATGCCTTTTCTTTTCAGTGCTTTTCACTAACTCATGAGTCGCTTTTATTCTGTGGTTGATCATGTGATTCATTTTCCACTGGGAGATCAGCTCCACACTGACTGCAAAACAAAATTCACAAGGACAGCAGAACACTGTTAAGTTGTTTACGTGTCATCTTAAAATGTAGTTTGGGGTGTGGTGCCACTGGTGCTACTTCCTTTGTGACTCCTCGGTGATTTATGTTTGTTTAGATATTTGTGTGTGCGCGACAGGGCAGGGCTGGCAGGACTGAGTGCGCGTTCTGTTTAGCTGGCAGTTGTTTTGTTGGTTGGCTTGGTGAAGGCCTCTTCATTTTTCTAAAACAGTGACTCAGCGAGAGAGGAGGGGCCACATCGGCCATGGGGTGACCTTCCCATAACAGGCTTGTGCCAGCACACAGGACATTGGAGGATGTCCACTGCTTGTAAAGGCAATCTTAATATTCAGATGGGTTAAGTTGTTAAAAGTCATGGCCATTAGGGCAGCTTCATCAGCCTCCACTCATTCAGCAGTTGAAGTCATTTTAAAACGTTGTGCAGCTGATAGAAAGAACAGGTGAAAGTGGCTCTGTGGGTTTGAGGTTAAGGTCATTTCTTTAAATACTCCTTTTAGATATGCTGGTATAAATAGGAAATCCTGTGTTAATAATATCAGAATTATGAGTTGATGAAATTTTAGCTGTTCGTCTTCCTGCTTTAAAAAATATATTATAATATATTATTGCGGTGCGTGCATTTGCCCCTATCAAATTTATTTTTCTTGAGCGGCAGTCCCCTGTCAGGTTCATGCATCAGTGAACATGTTGTTCTGCCTGAGCTACTGAATAACGGAAGATTTTGTCTGGACCGCATTGCTGTAGTTGCTCACTCACAGCATCTCCAGTGCAACAGGCAGAAGAGTTCAGTATGAGAGAGACTGAGTAAGTGATGAGGAGGATATGAAAGGCAGACCTTTTAATTATCCCAGACTGAGTTTCATTATGTCTTTACTGACCGAAAGCGAGAGGCTTAATGCTCCCCAGAGCTGGCCTTTAAAATGGAGTGAGCTGGAAAGAGAGAATCCCTGGAGACTGTTCACTTAACACTGAATGCAGCTGCCTCAAAGACCACAGGCAAAAATCCATTCTTCCTCACTTACTGTATGTTTAACAACAAAGCCAGTGCTGTAATAAAATGTAAAATCTTTAACTGTATTCATTCAGTGTATTCCTTCTGTCTTTTTCCTCATACAGAAAATGCCTGTGTTGGATTTGCCATCTCTCTCTTGATGCTCACTATCAGTGCCATGATGGTGTACGGAGCTATTACTGTAAGTGTGCACTGTAAATAATCTTTTTTTTTCTTTTTAAATCTCTTTGACAGCATGTAATATATTTAAAGTGTTGTCGTGTTTTTTTTTTTTTAAATGCAAAAATGTAATCCCAAATGTCGTGTTTAAAAGTGTAAAAGAAAAAGAAGCAGGATAAGAGGTAACCAAAGGAGAAAAACACGCCAAATAGCCCTGATGTCATGGGGCTGAAGCACACAATGCTGTGATCTTATTGCCTGTCGTCTTTACCTCACAGGCTTGCCTGATGGCATCAAGACTGACAGGTTTGATAGCGTTTTGACGTGGACCTGTATTTAGCTGCTAGTATGGATGACTGCACAGTTAAAAGTATGACACCCATCTGCAGGCTGGGTATACTGTGCATGCTGATTACTGTGCAGGTAGAAACCCAGAGACAAATGTGGCAGATACCCTTTTCCACTGTAGTATACCAGGTACCCCTTTTAGATGCCACCCTCCCCATTTTAATAAGTATTTAATTATAGTGTACCCAACCCAAATTCCTACTTAATGTTAGCAGTGAAGAAGATTTTTGTCAGAACCTGAGTACACTGTGCTTTGGTAGAAAGAAAATGTATCAGAAAGGACTGTTTTGCTGATTTAAACCATCTCTATATATATTTATGATAATGCCTGTTTATATCGATGGGTGCTCATTGTTAGCTGTTTGTGTTTTGTTTACCTCAAAGCACATCTGATATTTCAATCTGAGCAGTGGAAAATCTCAGAATCGTTACGTTTAAAACTTGGAAGAAGACTTCTTAAGAAATGAGTAGTGCACCCACAGCTGTAAGATTTGTAGATCTAAATAAACTCTAAACATATTAATGTTATCATAACATTCATAATGTTATCTTAACTAAGACAAGTGTTTAGAGATAAGGTTTGAATCTGCACTATGGTTCTTCCAAAATTATAAAAGATCTGCCCAAGTGATTCATTTTTTTAATCTTCTTTCTTTCTTTCTTTCTTTCTTTCTTTCTTTCTTTCTTCCTTTTTTAGCATCGTGAGGGCTGGCTCATCCCATTTTTCTGCTACCAGCTGTTTGACTTTGCTCTGAGCTGCCTGGTGGCCATCAGTTCTCTCACGTACCTACCCAGGATCAGAGACTACCTGGACCAGCTGGTCAGTTCAAAGTCCGATGTTATTTTTCACAATATCTCAATCTGACTACACCCTTTCCATGACAGTATCTTTACAACTTCTCACTTGGCCCTCATCCAGTATCGCCCTCTTTGCTCTCTCTAAAGATTTAGTGATTCACACCATGCCCAGCTGGAAACTGAGATTTTGGACACTTATTAGTCATCATTTTCCATAAGTGTTGTTGCATAAATGCAAAAGTTGTTAAGGAGGTAGTATACTTTTGTGTCACACTGGAAGTCTCATGGACACTACAGCGTATAAATGTAACTGGCTCTCTTCCACAGTCTGTCTTTTAACCTGTCTTCCTCCCATCACCCCCAACCGGTCGCGGCAGATGGCTGTCGCTCCATGAGTTTTTCCTCCCCACTGTCGCCAAGTGCCTCTTCAAAGAGCGTTGTTCGATTTTCTCTCCATTATTGTAGCGTCTTTACCTTACCATATAAAGTGCCTTGTGGCATCTGTTTTTGTGATTTGGTGCTATATAAATAAAACTGAGTAAATGTGCACATTTATACATCAAACACTCAATTAGTAAACAGTCAGTATTTATAGGGAGTCCTTTCAGATGCAGCCATGACCAATGAAGCAACAGTAAACAGTCACTGTATCCACAACCTAAGCTTTTCATGCTTCTAACGATAATAAGAGAGAGAATTCTGATTTTACCATACGATTTATCTCTACACGTACAGAGATTATTTCCTAGAGGGAAAAAAATGTAAGAAAACAGATGAGCTCATTGTTATTCTTTCAGTAAGGGTGCTTCAGAAGAAAAAAAAGAAAACGATAGTAGTCTTTTTACATTTCGAGTGTGGAAATGCTGACAGTAAAGTGAGTAAGAATCAACATTTTGTCTGCTTTTCTTCCTCAGCCGGATTTCCCATACAAGGATAACCTCCTCTATATGAACTCCAGCTGCCTGCTGCTCGTTGTGCTGGTCTTCTTTGCCTTCCTCATCATTCTCAAGGTGAATCTATCAATTATTCACAGTCACACACAGTTATATTAGTATGTTTGTTTGGTTTTGGCATATGTGTTCATTTAGGAGGAGGAGACGGGAAGCTGTCGACTGTAACGATACAAATAGTTTTCCCTCTGCTTTCCAGGCTTATTTGATCAACTGTGTGTGGAACTGCTACAAGTATATTAACAACAGGAACATGCCAGAGATCGCTGTGTACCCTGCCTTTGAAACCCCTCCCCAGGTATGCAGGCCGCCTCAGCATCTATGAACAGAAAGTATTGAGACACTGGCACCGTGATGCTGTAGTTGAGGCAGCAGGCGACACGGTGTCTCCACACTGAAAGCTGACCTGCTGAGAGGATAGTCTCACTCCAGATATTCTTTACGCCATCTTTAAAGAAACATTTAATATTAGTTATTGTTTATGTTGCACTATAACATGCTTCTACTATGGTAAAATTAATTCATAACTCGGGCTAAAATCAACAATATAAATGATTTAGTTTGCCGGTTACCTTCTCAGTTATTAGACTGAAAATGTGTCTGTAGACAAACAGAAGTTGCCAGCATTCACATTTAAAAAGCTCCGATTCACTTTGTGCATTTTCCTTTATTTTTGATTGAGTTTCAGAATAATTTCAAACTAATTTTAACTTCACTGATTCTGCTTTGCTCAGAATGTGCTGAATACTGCAGATGGGAGTTCTGATGTCATCACAGCTTAATTTAATTTATTGATGTTGAATTCAACAAAGGAACTGAGAGTCACAGAACATGACTCTCAATTCTTTTTTTCAGAGACATGCTTGGTTGGGTTTTTGGTTTCATGTTGTCTTTTTCCCCCTCCCTGTACAATGAGCCCTCACTACTTTAAATGTTTCTCTCTCTTCTTTAGTACATCTTGCCTACTTACGAGATGGCCATGAAGATGCCAGAGAAGGAGCCGCCTCCTCCTTACATGCCAGCCTAAACACCAGCCCTGTTGCCAAAACACACACGCACACGCACACACAGCCATCATATGCATTCCTTCTTGCCCTCACCTCATCCTGACCCCTCTGACCTGTTGTGTAAGTGTAAGACCACTGAAGATGTTTAGTTCAACCCTCCCACCCGCCCTCAGCCGCTGTATTTCTATAGTGTCTATAGAGAGCGTTCTGGAGATGAGAGGAGAAAGGTGGCAAATGAGAGCATGACTGAAAATAGATGAATGAATGAATGTGTTTAAAAAGAGGCACAAGTGTATCCCTGTCCCACCCCCAACTTCTGCCATCATTTTTTTTGGTGTCTTAGTAAAAGGGATATATGTGAAAGTTCAACTGCTTGAAATGCTCTTATCAATCCAGCACATCCCATTAATAGATTGATATATGAAGTTTAAAAGAAAAACAAACTGACAATCCACTTATTATAGCACTTATTGTTGCATTGTGTTACAGTTTTCCCCTCAATCATTAAGAAGTAAATGATTCTATCTCAGTCTTGAATGGAGTCTGTAGCATTTTTTTGTCTGTTATTTATTTAGCTTCACTGTAATTAAGTTTTACCCCCACCTTAGACATCATCACGACTCTCTGCTGCCCCTATGTGTTGGCTAAGGTAGTAAACTGTGTTCCAGCTAAGATAAACAGTGTGGGGGCAGAGGGCACTGATGGTGGATCATTTTCTCTGCTTTTTCTTTTTAACTTTTACCTGGTACCTGTAGAAAACGGCTAGTCTTGTGAAAATTAGTTGTTGCATGCTTATCGGCAAACCTTACCCTCGTTCCTATATTGGTCATATGATTTATCCTAGTAGAAATACATTTGACTTCAATAAACCTTTCAAAACTATTACATCTAAGTTCTCGTCTTTTTTTTTCTCATTATAAATAAACTGAAGGAAAATCGGGAGATATTAAAAAGAAGGAGCTCTCACTACAAGTCTTGAAATAGCGTTAAGGACAAAAAAACAACCACATCGTCTCATAGACTCATATGCTGGTGATTGATAATACTCATACGCCATCTAGTGTCTGCAGGTAGTAATACAGTTAGTGTTTAGGGACGACCTCAACCCAGCCCTTATTTCTTTATTTTGTTTCCAAGTAGCCAGACTTTCTATTAATTTTTGAAAGTGGTCTTAAACAGTAATTCTTCAGAATTTTTTAAGGTAATGTATTATTGTCTATAGCTCCACAGGTTTTATATTAAGTTATTCAAACTCTGGACTTTGTTGGTAGAGTGTATTTCAGACAGCATGTTTAGATCAACAAAATCACATATTTACCACTTTATTGTCCCAAATGTTTTTTTATTATGTTAAATCAAGATTTGCATATTTGCAGCACTGTTGCAAAACATTGAAAAAATAAGAACAAAGAAACATTTTTGGCTCTTCTATACACCTTCTCCTGAAGTTCATGACCCACCTTTTTGGGGCAGACACTTTGACGTGTCTCACTCAGGTCTCCTCCTACTCAGTGGCGGTTTGACCCCCTGATCCTCACAGACAAAGTATTCAGAGAGGTCAGACCACAGAAGGCGCTCTGCACACTGAAATGATGAAGGCTTTTCACTGGATCCTCCTGTACTGCGCTGCACCCCTGCTGTCTGATGTACAGGGCACATACCACCTCATGGCAGGGGATCCCGAGCTAATGGCTGCTCAGAGTTACGCTCAAACCAGAAATAATGGGCGCCCACCGCTCAGGACCCTGAATCCAGAAAGTAAGTCTTTAATTTTTAGTATTCTGGTTTTACACAAAAGTCTAGCAGTGGTGGAATAGGTAGGCTAGGAAAAGAAATACAGCAGCTTAAAAACATTTAAGAGATTTAAAATATCAGAGAGCAGAGCAACTAGAATTTGACTCCCAAGTTTAGTGGAGTTGACAAAGTACAAGATACTTGAGTGAGCATACTTTGTCCACCGCTCCTTTCTAGCAGTATTGTTTTGCTTTTTTCCACAAAAAAGTAATGTACATTTTTTGTAGTTAAAATCATTCATTTTTAATATTACAGATATTTCATTCATAAAAACTCATTCTAACAAATAAATTTTACACTCTTCTCAAACACATCCTGCATGAATTCTCAGATCTTGGCTGGGGGTTTCACAAGCTCTGTGCAGACTATAGTAGAAGCTTGTCTGAAACAGCCCAGATGGCTGAATGCACATACTAATAATTTGTCTGTGATCCTAAGTAAACAAAAGAGATTATTGCACAGTATATTTTACTTACTACACAATGTCAACTTACACAACTTTCCTGTTTACCTTCTACCAACCTACTAATGTTCTCATCACTTTTCCTTTCTGGTGGCCTCGTAGTTCACAGAAGTGACTACACGTATAGAGGAAGGTATCACTACCACTACCAGCCACCAAGGATCCCTCCACCGGTAGTGTATCACCCCATTCCTCTATCTCCACCAGTGACTTACCACAGACCCCCAGTCCCCATATCACCTTTTCACCACACATTCAAAGGCCCACATATGCATCACATACACATACCACCACTGGTTCGTCATCCCCAACATGGGATCAAAGACCCGTTCCCTTACAAAGTGAAAGGTCTCTGCCCCTCACCTGTGGTACGCCCTCCAACTGAACCAGAACCGACAATTCTATCAACCCTGCCAGCGAGTACAGTGCCACCGGTGACCGCTGTGCCGCCAGGGAAGACCACCACTCCTGTGACGCTACCGGTCAGTACCCAAAGCGGCTTCATCACCACCGTCAGTCCTGTGCCGACAGGTAGAATATTACCAGTCAGGTTTGCTTTCCAAACCAACCAATGCTCTTTTTTCAGGTCAGATATTTTAGTTCCATTTCATCAGTGATGTTTATGTAAAGAGGTAAACACTCCAGAAATGATCTAGTTTAATGTATGTGTGTAAAACCGGACTGGCAGGGATTCTAACTGCCATTGACATGCCATTTTTCATGTGTTGGGCATAGGGCATCCTTTTCATTCAGGAAAATGACATGAAAGGATAAAGCATGTCTCTGATGGACTGTTGAATCCCTGAAATGATGCATAGTATGTCAAATAGCATACAGTATCATTTTAGAGGAACCACCGCGGCGATGCTCAATTGTTTCATTGAGTGCATCCCAAAGTATTCTTTCTTCTTTTGTGGATGAATAACTACATAATGACCTCAGAGAAAGTACAAATGTTTGTCTGAATAACGAACTGGATTTTTTTTGTATTATATCGATTTAATCCTGCCATGGTTTGATCACAGAGACAGACTCTCAGTGCAGAAGCCGTTCCCTGGACCTGGTCTTCATCATTGACAGCTCTCGCAGCGTGCGTCAAGGAGAGTTTGAGAAGGTTAAAATCTTTCTGGCCAACATGGTCGACACCCTCGAAGTGAGCTCAGATTCCACCAGGGTGGCTGTGGTCAACTACGCCAGCACGGTCAAGACAGAATTCCTGCTCAAAGACTATTTTAGCAAACTAGACTTGAAGAAAGCCATCTCCCGCATTGAGCCTTTGGCGACTGGCACCATGACCGGCCTCGCCATCAAAACTGCAGCGAATGAAGCTTTCACCGAGCAGTCCGGAGCCCGGCCTCGTTCTAGGAATATCTCCAAGGTGGCCATCATCGTGACAGACGGGAGACCTCAAGACCAGGTGGAAGAAGTGTCTGCTGCAGCCCGGGGAAAGGGTATCGAGATCTACGCTGTCGGGGTGGACCGTGCAGACATGCGATCCCTGCAGCTGATGGCCAGCACCCCTCTGGAGGACCACGTCTTCTACGTGGAGACCTACGGCGTCATCGAGAAGCTCACGTCCAAGTTCAGAGAGACCCTGTGCGGTAGGACAAAGAGGGCCTGCAAGACCTTTTTCCATCATTAAGTCTGGTTCTAGTTCCTCAGTAAGGGGCACCTACAGTCCACAAGGGGGAGGCTTTTGTGGGTCATTGACAGCTATTGGTAAAAATGTGAAAAAAGTATTAGAACAGATGGTCTCAGCCCCCGTATGGACTGCAGATGTCGGCTCTAGAACGTGCTTGTAGTCGCCAATTTAAACCCACGGAAAGTCTTAAGACTGTCAGCTTCTCTTTAAAAAGCAAAAAAGTTTATATGGTGATCATAGATTGATTATTTTTGCAATCAAAGCATCCTGATTCTCTGAATTTTTCCTTAGTCTGTGTTGAAAATAATTCAAACGTAGAGTAAAACCTCTCTACAAAACTTTTAAACATTTGGAAAACTGATTAGAAAGCATTCAGATGAACATAACATGATAAGTGAAATCCATCCATATAAGCTGATTTTATTCTTTTTGAAACGTCAGCTTGAATAATAGAAACATCGAATTTTCAAAGTAAATTTATCAGACACAATGATCAACAATCAAAAAAACAGTTTGCTAACTTGTGTGACTGCTCTTCAATTACGTTCGTGTACTAAAAGACAGATGTTGAAGGTTTGAAATGGATGTTTTGCTGTATTGTTTCTCCATATGTGTGAATTTGTGTGCGTCTGTTCGTTAACTGTCCAAACTGATGTGCTTTGTTATGTTACCTCAGTTGTCCAACACACAGCAGTTCACAGATGCGGTGAAGGTGTTTCCGCCATATGTGTGGTCAACTACAAATATCTTCGAAAAGTTTCCAGTCATACTTTTTTAACTCATGCATGCAGAAAAAAATCGTAAAATTCCAAAATGTGAAGTAAAAAATAGCTTCTATCTTTTTTAGCATAGTCTTACGTTTCACAAGCTACCCACCTTGCTTGCACGCAGAAAACTGTACCCATGCTGCCATCCCTTAATCCTGGCTTATTCTAGGTGTGGACCCCTGCTCCATGGGACACGACTGCGAACACATTTGTGTCAACAGCAACGCCTCGTATTACTGCAAGTGCCGGAAAGGTTATATCTTGAATGTGGACAAGAAAACATGTTCCCTGAAACGTAAGAACATACTGTGTGGATTTCTGCAGCTCTTTGGTGTCATACTAATGCTGCTCAACAGTTTAAAGACATGTGTAGATACCCAGCTTGGATTCTGGTCACGGCTTCATAACACTGCAAAAATCCTGAATCTGTAGCAGATGGTTTTGTTTTTTTGGACAGTTGACATGAAATTTGTAATTTTCTGCCTTAAAAAGCTTCCATTGATTTAAGCTTTGTTTTGTTCTCCATCAGCAGTTTAGTGGGGGAAAGTGGCGTGGGTGGCGCTCTGTGTGCTTTTTCACTCTCTGCGTGATCTGTTACCCTGATGTGAAATTTGCTTTCTCCCGGCAAAGAGGTGAAGGTCGAGGTGGTGGAGGATCCCTGCAAATGCGAGGCTAGACTGGCTTTCCAGAAGCAGACGCAGGCAGCCATCCAACAGCTCACAGCCAAGCATATCCAGTCTGTTGTTTCAGATGGACGACAGTTTATTATGAACAGTCTCTGCAGCTGACATCTGATGGTTTCTTCGTGTTATTATTGTGTCTGGTGTTATTGCTCCATTGTATAATTGTCAAATAAAAGTCCTTGACTCCTCAAACTTGCTGACGTGACTGGGAGAATAGAGCGTCTTGAGAACACGGTGGGCCGTGCCTGAAACTTTGCACGTAAGTAAGAGTCAGTGGCTTTTTCCTCCATGATTGGTAGTAAAAGGTTCCCACCCATTGGGAGCAATCTGACCTCCTGATTATTTATTTTCTGCAGAGCCAGATGACTTTTGTTGCTCCCACAGACTACTGCATCATGGGGAGGAACTTCCTGTGATCCACTCTAACTTCAACCACAGACTGAGAGAAGTGATGACTCACAAATCAACCCCCCAGGTTACTGACTGCTGAGCAACAATGTCTACAAATAAACTTTATTTTAACTTTTTATTGATGATTTTTTTCCCCCAAATCTACTGTAAATGTTACTTAAACTAAACCCCCAGGAGCATATTAAAATATATAGTAATCAACATCTTTTTTTTCCTATTTTGTATAAATGAATATTGTATATATTAGCCTCATGCTGAATTAAACGTAGCCTTAATAAATGTGTAACTTGAATTCAACTAAAAATACAGAATAATGAATATTTTCCCATTTATCGGGTGGTGACACAAACATGTATCGTACCATATATATAGTAAAAAATTCCATTAAAATTTAATCTAATCTCATATTTGCACATTTGTTGTTGTATTATTTTTGAAATAATATTACATGACACACTCTATAAAATACATATTTAAAAAAAATACAATTACTGTCTAAAGATGTAACAGCATTATAGTAAATTCTTTAAGTAGTAAAATTCTAGCTGATTGACTGAAATATGGCATTTATTTTGTGAAAATATTTAGGATTATAACTGCATTCCAGAATTGTTACAGTTTTTGTATTTTATTTTTTTAGTTTAGTGTAATTGTATTTACTTTTCAGTGTATTTTTCTTGTTTAAGCGAAGCTTTTATTGTTTGGAAATGATTAGTTCCATTGGTTTTAATGTTAGTTTTAGTCTTTTGTAGATGTTACTGTATGGAGGGAATATGCTAGATGTAGGAAAATGAACACAAATGTTACCAAAAAACCCCAGAATTTCTTTGAAAGCAGGTATCTTCATTAAACGTGTCTGTTTAAGCCTCACTGCCCACTGCTTACCCAAAAAGATTACTGTAAATGAAGCCTGGCGCTCAATGATTTTTCAAGTTTAAATAAAATTAAAATTAAATGTATCAAACTGTCTCGGCAACTCTTCTAAAATTCATTCCAAGTCCTCTCAATGAACATCTATCTTCAAAAACTTGAAGGTATTTGGGAAAACATGTCTGCAGATACAAAAGAGTCTCTTACATAACTGTACATTTTTATGGCATACACGTATTTCTATGTCAACTTAGAAAGGCAAATATGAAGGTAAAGCTCTAACATTTCTGTTTACAGTGCGCTGTAACACCGTTTGGCTTCACAGAACGGTAAAGACGTGTGGGGTCACGGGGAAATCAGTTTTTAAACCTGTATTTTTTTCACTCAGAAACATCTTTGATAGTAACACAACATAAAGCACGATTAAAGTCTACAGTTTACTTCTCTGACTGCTCTGAGTTGAAAACTTTCGGGTTTTGTACCCTGCTATCTTTTACGCTTTGGCTGGTGCCAGAAAAACAACAGACAGAGGTCACCGTGTCACCTCTGGAATGACTTGGCAGCACAGACAACAGAGCTTCTCTGTCTGCACTGTCTGTGTGAGTCAACATGCCAACGTTTACCTCAGGTCTGCTCTGGATCCTCTCCCTCCCTCCTTTAAGCAGACAGCTGTTTTAGGTTTGTTTGCTATTTCAGTTCATAGTTACCACACACACAGGCACAGAGAGGTGAGCCCACCAGTGTTTCGGGGGGAAAAAGATAAATGGGACTCACATGCAACCGAGAAGAAAAGACACTACAACGGATGTCTCTTCAGGAGGTTTAAGTAGCAGAATCTTCTGCTTACATTCATTGATTACTCTGTTACTTTAACAGCTGCACATGTCCTCATTGAAATGCTTTTCTCTTGTCTTCTTATAATAAACCGTTTACCGTTTCTCACAAGTGTTAAGCTGGGGATGGTTTAAAGTAACCATATGTGCTCGTCAGAGGTGCAAAGCAGTGAACTTCCTGCTAGGTTTTTATTTTGGAAAGGGAAGTGTGAGGCCACTCATATCTACACACTAAATATTAAACAGCTTAGTATAAAACCTGGAAACAGGAAGAGAAGTGAAAATGACCATAATTTTCATGACCGAAAACATTTGCCATCTGTCTCAGGCTCCAGAAATCAAATCGGCCTCATGGAATATTTCTTATAATCACTAATCCAGACAAAAACTGTTTTGTCATTGGAGCAATAAAATAGAAAATGTACTTTGACTTGAGTAACAGCCAAATCTCATGATAAACAGTCTGTTCTGTAATTGCGATCGATGTATCTGAATGTATCACAGTGCAGCTTGAGAGTTTTACATCAGTTGCACTTCACATGAGCTCCACATTGTCAGCGTTTTTCATCAGACAATTTATTTTAAATCTACATTTCCATATAATGTTTGTGTTGTATGATGCGCGCACAGAAAGGTTTATTTTTATGTTGTTTGTTGCCACGGTTGCATTCATTTCTACTTAATTGAAAAATGTGTAAATTACTCATAAAAGTGTAGACAGCTATATGTACGAATGGCACATATGATTTACCTTCAGAGCGACTCTGTGCTGTAGTTCACCTTCAATAGGACCCTCTTATTGAAGGTGTGTCTTTCCTGGTTCTGTCATTTCACAGTGATCTTGGATGTTTTGTGTTAATTCTCTCAGCAAACAGCAACATTTTGGGTGATGAGACTCAGCGCTGTTGAGATTTCTGAACATTATGTTTTCTTCATGATATTGGCGTCGAAATAAAACAGTTAAATCTTAAATAAAATGTGACAATTTAACACATAACCGCAAAGCCGACTTCTTCCTCTTGGATTCCTGTCATGTAATAATTTACAGTCACACTGACGTGAAAATTTGTATATTATATCCGTTTTCTCAGTAGTGTCAACAGACAGTGGCCTACATGCCCTTCCTCTGGTCAAAACTGTCTCTGTTTGATCCGTTTCAACTCGTCCACACAGTCTGGAGATAAATGGGTTGTAAAAGGGAAGTGCACAGCCTCTGAATGACCTTTAGCTCTTAGGGTGTAATTTTTTTTCAGCAAGACAGTTGACTTCTTCACCCTGGACATTCCAGAGAGTTCCCATTGTCTTGTTACCGGTGTTTGGGGTGATTAATAAGCAGGTTTTTTTTCTTTAAAATATGAAAAAATGTCTTTAAAGATATGAAGCCTCTTGTTGGATTTACTACTCAGATGCTTTTTATAGATATAATCAATATTATTTGCACTAACTGCATCATTTACTTTTTAAATCAAATCTAAGTCAAGTCTGACACCTGCTGTTAGAAAAAGAAAGCACAGTTTGGTTTTCACTCACATGGTGTTTTGTCTTCTGTAACATCCATCCATTTTCTGCAACATATCCAATTTAGGTTCACATTAGGGCTCGAGTGTATCCCAGCTGACATCACGGAAGAGGCCGGGTGTATCCAGGACAGGTTTCAAATCTATTGCAGAGCTATACATAGAGACAGACAACGACTCACACCTACAGTCAATTTAGACATACCAATAAAATCTAACAAGCATGTTTTTGGACTGTGTGCGAAAGCCAGAGTTCCTGTAGAGAAGTCATGGAGACAAAGAGAACATGGAAACTCCACACAGCCAGCTGGTGGATTCAAACCCAGGACCTTCTTGTTATTAGGCGATGGTGCGGGTAGATAGTTTGCCCCCTAAGAGGCACAGTAAAACAATAAGAAGATAATCTCTCTTCCACAAATGTGTGTACACATGAAAAATCAAGAAAAACAGAGAAAGCTGGGAGATGCTTGATGTAGTTTAGTAGTTATTATGAGCAAAGAAAATAATGTAGGAAAGGTGCATTTCTACAACAACTAAATGAAGAAAATGGGAGAGAGAGGAGAACAGATGGAGAAAGGTTAGTAAGGAGGGATGGAAAGGGGACAGGCAGGTGGTCCTGATGGCACACCAGTGGATTTTTAACAGGTTGTTTAATGCAATTATTGGGAGAGATCGGATGCCTGAGGAATGAGGAAGGTGTACTGGGACCAGTTTTCAAGAACAGGGATGATGTGTAGAGCTGTAGTAACTGCAGAGGGATAAATGAGCCATACCATGAAGACATGGCAAAGTATTATTAAAGGTATGGTAATATGGTTTCATGCTGAGAACGAGCACTACGGATGCAACGTTTGTTTTGAGAATGTGATGGAGACATACAGAGATGGTGCTTCACTGTGGCTTTGTGGCTCTAAAGAAAGCATGTCATGGGGCGCCAAGAGATGAGCTGCGGTACTAGATGAGGAATTCAGGAGTGACAGATAAGTATGTCAGAGTGGTACAGGACATGTATGAGGACAGTGAGACTGTGGTGGGATGTGCAGTAGGACAGACAGGTTCAAGGTGGGGGTGGTATTACATGAGGGAGATGCTCTGAGAAGCTTCCCAAAGTGGTGATGGACAGGCTGACAGATGAGGTCAGGCAGGAGTCTTTGTGGAGAGTATCTATTCTGTAAAATAGTCAGATGTCTATTCATATTAATGTACAGAATTCACCTGCTTGCTGCTACTGCTGCACATTCACCCAATGTATATACTATATATATATATATATATAATGTTCTTCCTCTACCCCCCCCCCCCCCCCCCCCCCCACACACACACACACACACACACATATACACACACATTTTTGCACATGTCGAGGAGCATGTCAGGCTACATTTCACTGTGTGTTATACTTGTATAGCTATGCATGTGATAAATAAAGAACCTTGAACCTTGAACCTTGAGTAGGGAAGAAGAGAGAAGAGGAATGAAAGTCAAGCAGAAGACCTGTTTGTGAATGAGAGAGAAGAGACACCGAAAGTAAATGAGTTTCTATACCTTGGATCAACCGTCCAAAGCAATTATTAGTGCACAAGACAGACAAAGTTGATGGTTTGGACATGTATAGAAGATAGAGATTAGATGAAGGATGTTGGCTTTATAAGGAGCTGCCAGGCAGGAGGGAAAGAGGAAGACCATAGAGAATGGTGCTTCGTAGTATTCAAAACAATAAAAACGAATTTTTATTTTATTTTTTCTTACTAATAAAGGTTTTAAAACTTTATTCGTGTTTAGTACCATGAACCCTCACTGATCTACGTCGACATGTGAACCACGCTATGATTGGACAGTTTATAGCGCAACGTCACATCCGCAGGTGAAAAACGAGAAAACCTTTCGCACACATGGAGGAGAATAATTCCCAGATACTCGAAAACGCCCACGCTGAATTTAAAAGGGAGAATTTTAAAATGGCAGAAGAGCTGTACACAAAGTTTATTTCTTCCTGCTTACAGTCCAGGTATCGTCATTTTATTCTGGAGACGCTAAAGGCTAGCTGTTGTCGTTTATAACATGGTGGTGTTGCGACACATTCTGTTACACATTAAATTTTGTGACCCGTTGTCGCTAACTGCTAGCTAATTTCAGTTCCCTTCCTCTCTCTCATGTTCACATTTAACTGTAGCCATGATTTTAAAAGGGGGTTTTAAACTGTGTTATATTTGAACAGGGAATGTGAAGCAAGCAGTTTAGCAACCGCTTATAACAACCGCGGGCAGATAAAGTACCTCCGGGTGGACTTTCGTGAAGCGGTGGATGACTACACCTCTGCGACACAAGCTGACAGCCAGTTTGAAGTGCCTTTCTACAACAGAGGACTAATTCATTATAGATTAGGTAAGAAAAAGCAACAATTAAGCGACAGACACAGCTCGCAGCAGCAAGCCAGTTCACATCAACAGCCAAAAAACAACCCACCTCAGCTTCCGCCCATTACCTTCAAAATAAATGTTTTTTTCTCTGCTTCGTTTTTATTAACCTCTGTAGGTCCTATTTGAAAACAGTCCACTAAAATGTAAATAAGAATCACAAATGAATAATGACAGAAGTAATTCACCCATTGTATACCATATAAAGAAATATAAGCACACACTGTGTATTTATATGTGTGAGGTCAACATATAGGTTGAACATCTCCATTATAGCAGACTTGCCTGTGTTTCCTCATAATCATAATCTGAAACACAGATGATACTATGTCTATTAGAAGAATGACATTACTCCTTCCAATTGCGTTGAAAAGGTGTTTTAAACTATTTTGGCTAGACAGTATTTATGATACAAGTACAAGTCAGGTTTTTAGATCCAATCATAGCACAGAAACAGCTGTTATCAAGACTCACAGAGAGTTTTGTGTTTCAGGTAGTACATTTAGATCTGCAAAAATAAAAGCTCGGAGGTTCCTCCGTTCTTGGTCCATTATTCTGACATGCTCCTGCTTGGTACTATCATGAAGGATCATTATATATCCTATCACTTTTATGCATATGATACACAGCTGTACCTACCTATTTATCACCATTTTCTCTGAAACACTTTGAAAAAGACAGGAGCCATGTTATCATTTTGATCTCAGTTTTGATCGTTAATTAGCATAATGTGCTTTCTACGTTTAAATATATATCAATATATCAATAGTTATATATCAACTGACTCTTAGAAATGGGTCCGTGCATTCCTATCGAGGAGGTTCGACTACTATAACGGTCTATTTGTAGGATTATCCAAATCGGGCAGGGAAAATCATCGCAGACCCCTCACACCCTGGTCACAGACTTTTTGATCTGCTGCCCTCTGGCAGACGGTACAGAAGCCTGCAGACCAGGACCACCCGACATAGGAACAGTTTCTTTCCCCTCGTCATCTCCCTTCTAAACCGTTGACCTGTCACACTGCTCCCACTGCCAGACTGCAACTGCACCTTATGTACATTCTGTAGTATTCATTCCACCTCATTTCATTTCTGTATTTTATGTATATAAGTTTAGATTAGTTATTTATAGTTGGTTTACACAGCGTTGTGTATGTATGTGTATGTATGTGTAATGTGTATTTATAGACACGTGTGTGTGTGTGTGTGTGTGTGTGTGTGTGTGTGTGTGTGTGATTTACATTGCTGTGCTTGAGAGCCACCATCTACCGGAACCAAATTCCTTGTATGTGTCTGCACATATACTTGGCCAATAAACACAATTCTGATTCTGATTCTGATCATTAGTAGGACAACATAAACTCATTCAGAATCTGGCAGCCAGAACCCTTACACGTATACACAAATTTTAACATATTGTCACAAAATGTGGCTTAAAAAGAGATGTGATGATCTTTGGATGGCTGCACCTCCACTGAAAACTAAAGATGATTACAAGAAAGGACAAAGACAGCAAAGACAAAAGACATTGTATATAAGAATAAATGCAAGACAGTAGAATCAGTAAAGGCTTCTGAAATCGTCAACTGTTATTCTGTAACTGTTTGGTGCTTTCTTTTCTATGACACTAGATGGAGCTGTGTATTTGCAGTCAAACTTGCCACAACCCTTGTGCTTTTACTGCCCAACAACTGCTGACTCTTTAAAATCCAGCCTAGAAGTTTATTATAAAAGATACCCTTATATTTAATATGTATTTACAATTTTTATTATCTTACAGGCTTTTTTGACGATGCCAAGAGCGATTTCCAGCAGGCATTAAAGCTCAACCCGGATTTTGAAGATGCCAAAGTGAGCCTTCAACAGACACTTCTGGACCGGGAGCACAAGATAAACAGGGGATACTGACAGCTTCTGAACCTACATGTCATGTGTAACCTCTAATCCTGCTGATAACAAAATGTACAACAGTGCACTTAATATCAATAATTGTCCAACTGTTTTTATTCGCTTGTCATTTTTTTGTTTTTAAATATAAAGTCATTTGCACAAAGAAAGACAGAGCTGAAAATCAAAGGATAATTGATCAGATGAAGCAGACGTCCCACTGGATCAGGGGCCACAGTTGATGGATTTTTTTAAAGAAGAGCATTAATATTCTTTTTTTACACCGACTCAAGCTCCTCTCAGTTAGTGAAAAATTGATATCCCTTCATAAAGGGCCGTATAAGACTGTGACTGGACACTGCAGACTTATCGACCCATCAGGTGAAAGCCTGATAAATGTTGGAGCCCCCTGTTGAAGGTTGTAGGAGAGGCTTTGCGACGTTAAATGAACCCTAATCAGAAGCTGACATAAAATAATAATGAGGAATGTCTCAGCTGCATAAAGCACACTTTGTGTCCTAAATTGAAGCTCAGACACAGCTTAAGTTTTAATACAACAAGGTGATGTGGTTTTAAAGGAAGGAAGTCAGCAAATATAGAAACAACAAACATACACAGAAGACAATGTAAATATAATATAGACAAATGTAAATAGAATCACAAATCAATGACAATAAATTATTTAATGACACATGTCTGTCTCGCGCTTGCTTATTCACACAAATACAGATTTTGTGATGTCCTACGAGAAGCAAAGGCATCATAAGTGGAGCCTCCCCACAGTGAGTGAGGCAGGAAGCATCACTGATGCGTTTCACCTGTGCAGAGGTGATTACCTGCTGTATAAAACAGCTGCTGACGCCTGAGTGAAGCAGTCAGCTCTTTTGTGTCGGAGCTGGTTGCTGGGGGTTTCAATGCCAAGCTCTGGTTGGGTTCAGTAAATTTTTTTGTTTTTGCATGGTTACATTGACACTGCAACATGTGGCGGCTTAAAAACATGTAAGTTTAAGTTTAGTCTTGTTTAGTTTTCTGACGGTTACTCTAATTTTTCTAAAATGTGCATTTTTTTTTTTTTTTTCCCCCCTTCCCTCTTCAAGTTTATTATGGAACTTGATGGCTGCAGTAATTGTTTTGGGTCAAGCATGGCCAAATACGAAGCTCGCTTCACAGTCAAGTAAGACTAACTCATGTTAAATTACTCCAGATCAAATTAAGTGAGGCTACACTACCTGACCATCGTCTTCTTTCACAGGCAGTGGTTTAAAGGCAGACTGTTTAGGAAATCTAATGAGGCTGTCAATGGATGAGGCTCTAGCAGTGGGGAACCAGCTTGTAGTGGAAGCCATCAGTGAGTTAAAGGGCTAATTAGGAACAGGCTGTGTCATTGCTTTGAGATGTGATCCCTCATGTTTGCATGTAACCTCCAGATGGCACCCAGCGTGTCTTGTTGACACCCACCTTGGCTGCTCAGTGTGGGTACAGCATGGAGTCTGACCCCTGGGGTAACACAAGAATCTACACGTCTCTAATGGGCTGCTTTGTGGACAACAAGGTATGTTGAGCTGAGGTGGAACTTTTTTTTTTTTTTTTTCTTTCCAAACTTTACAAATTTAAGTATCACCTAGATTTTACTTCAACCTTCCATTTAATAGAAACCTTAATTTTAGGTCTGCAAGTCTTGCAATTAAATTTGCAAATGAGTACAGGTAATAGTGTGTCAGGAACAGACTTTCAGGGGGAACTAACTGCTTAAACTCTTCTCTTATAGGATGATGCAACATTTAACATTGGCTTGAAACTCCAAATGTACAGCCAGAGGCCATCAGATGTGGTAACTCATGAAGTGAGTCAGACGTGCAGCTACACTCGCTGGGCCCCTAAAGAGGTTCTCTGTGAAAGGAACTACATGGAAGTAGGTTACTTCATACTGCCAGGTTTACTTTAATCCTTATGCGCTTCAAACTCTTCAATTAGCTTTGTCTTGTCTTCTAGGTGTCAAACTACTTGATGAAAGCTAATCCACAAACTAAGCGGCCGGCTCACGATCAAAACGTTGACTCATATCTGCTTGAGGTGCCTAGATTATAGAGATAAGAAAATTACTAAATGCAATTCAATGAAGGCTCAAAATGTTCCATTTTGCTGCAGGACTCTGGTGCATCACATGGTATCTGGAAGATGACATTTTTCACCCCTGAACCAGTGGTAATGGTGCCGAGGGAGGCTGAACAAGCTGGCTACAGTGCAATGACTACCTCTAACAGACTGATTATGCGAAGCCCTTACAATACACCAGAGACCTTCTCAGAGGATGTAAGGATTACTTCATAATGGATAATTATTTCTGGTAATTAAAAATGACAGTAAAGTCCATATTTTTTTATTATTTTTCCTTAAGGTGGCTGGAATCCCCATGGAAGTCTTCAAGGTGAGCGTCTACAACAAGGCAGAAAGTGGTCTGGGTATCGTGAACTTGGCGGCAGCTTGTCCCACAGGTGAGCATCAACCCTTCTTCACAGTAAGCATTAAAGTGTAGAATTGTCAATAAGTTGCTTCCTCTCTTCTAGGGGGCGTACTCTTCACTGAGAGTGTGATCTCTTGGTACATCCCTCGCCGCATGACCCCTCTAATGGACGGCACATTCAGAATTGTAGAGATGCACATGGGCATCAATGGGCAGAGGCTGGATAGGTCTCAGATGGCTGCGAGAGGGTACACACTATCCACCACAGACTTTCACATTGTTGCCGAGATCCCAGTGGGCTCACCCGATGGTTACTACAAGGTCTGGAAATCTACCTAAACATGCAACTTGTTTGTATGTACGTTTTATTAAAATGCTATAAATGATTGCAGAGTCATGCCCCAGAATACCAGTACCATGTCACCTACACTGTGGAGCCGATGCTTGAGGTACTCTGGAGGGCAGATGGGACCCAAGATGATATAAAATACAAGGTTTTGTTCCCCATTACAACGCCTCTGATGCCCAGACTTCCCCATGTGGAAGATTGTAAGTCCCACTTAATGGTAAAGAACTGAAAGTCGAGGCTTTAGAAAAGGACTAAACGCATGGCTTGTTCCTCAGATACGGTTCCAGAGGACGGTGTGTTTAGCGTCAGGTTGGGGGACTTCTTTTATGATGTGGAGCTGAAGAACATCACCTTCGTTACTGGTGTTCTCACTGTGGAGGAGAGCAATGCCAGAGGCCTCATTGTCCAGGAGCACATCTACACCAATGGCACAAAGGGCTTCTCTTTAAAAGTGGCCTTCGATGCCGATGTCGTTCTGAAGACCGTATGTGGCCAACTATTGGAAATTGCATTCAAGATTGTACTCCAACTGCCAACATGACTTTTTTTTTTTTTTTTTTTTTCCTCAAGAATCCCGAACCCTTGGTTACAACCTACTCTCTCCCTTTGACCATTGGGTTGCTCATCCTGCCTGATGGAACTTCCTTTGCTCATGAGGTGACACTGCAGGCGTCTCTGCAGGATGTTGGTGAGACTCTTTTCTAGAATTGAACATTGAGCTTTGAACTCCAGATGGTTGACTTTTCTTTCCCTCGCAGTGCTGCCTGCACTTACTGGCACCTGTGATCAGAAGCACTTTTACATCAGGGTGAAATATGGCAGTCAAGGCCGTAATTTTGAGACCACGGTTGGAACGCGACAGCTAACCCCCGACCTGGATAAAGCCTACAAGGTGCAGGAAAACCGCACACACTTGCACCTCAGAGTGCCCTACAATGCCCAAGACTCAAACTTTGAGGTGTGTATAATATAACTCTTTGAAAACCTTCCAAGCATAGACAGGAAAAGCCCTGTAAATGCCACTCTCCTCAGGATCAGAATTAAATGTGCTCTGAACATCTTCTTGCAGCTGGTTTCCTCAGTTTCCATCCAAGCCAGACTTGACATCGTGCTCTGGGAACCAAACAATCAGTGGGTGCTTGGTGACCTCTCCCTGGCCTGCAGCTTCCCCTTGATGACGACTAGTAAGATTTGATCACTTAAACTACTCATTAAAGTAACAAACAAAATCATAATAATGTCTACTTTCTTCAGAATGCTATCCTAATGGAACAATAACAGCAGTGGCTGTGAAGCTGGAATCTGTGCCCAGTCTCGTCCCAAGTCAGCTAACTTTGAAGGACCGGTCTTGTAGACCAGTTTTCAGCAACGATCGCTTTGCCCACTTTTCTTTCTCTGCAGATTCATGTGGAACAAGTAGAACAGTACGTTTACAGACCTTTATCAGTTGAAAGTGCCTTTTGGGAAATGTGTTAATCAACTTGTGTTTGGTTTTTTTGTTTAAGTTCTTTGACAACTACATGCTTTATCAAAATGAGATCGGCCTTTATCATAAGGTGACAGCAAAAACATCACCTGCCGAACCTGGGTACAAGTAGGTAGACTTGACCAGTGAGTTATCCTGATGAACTGCTGAGTCAAAGTTTAAAATGTTTTTGGTTTTTTTTTCCCATCCTGTTTAGGCAAACAATCTACTGCTACTACATGGTCAACAAAACACAAACTGTTGCATTCAGTCACAAACCAAGGAGCTATGATCCTAAAGCAGAAATTGGGACAGGGCTGCTAATGGTGCAAATGAGGCAAGCCCAGGGTAAGTCTGACAGTCGGTTTGCTAAAAGGTGGAGAATTTGACGTCTGTTCTCTTTAGGTGTATACACCGCCTTAGAGTTCTAATTGAGCTTCTCTTTCAGATGCTGCTTATCAGCACTTTTACAAAGCTGAAGATTATCCACTGAAGAAATACCTGAGAGACCCCCTGTTTTTCGAGGTGGTGCTGATGCAGTCAACAGACCCCCAGTTGGAGCTCATTGTGGAAAACTGCTGGGCTACTCTTCAAGAAGAAAGGACATCTGTACCCCAATGGGACATCATTGTGAACAGGTGATGGCATTAAGTATACCATCTCCAATACTTCAACTATGTAGTCCAGCTAACTTTGCCATAGTCTAGAGTGGGTGGTTAATTACTTGGAAAATGAGTCTTCATGGTACATTAAAAAAATCTTTTCCTCACTAGTTGTGAGAATCGCGATGACACCCATGTGACAGTCTTCCATCCAGTTAAGGATAATATTGCCATGCCATCCCACGTCAAACGCTTCTCTATGAGGATGTTCACCTTCACCAATGACAACGAAGTTCTGAGAGATCAGGTGATTCAGGCAATCTAGTCATAGGGCTGTCTAATGCAATACTGTATCAATGTGTGCTTAACCTTCCAGTCTCCCCACAGATCTATGTGCACTGTGATGCAGTGATTTGTAATACAAATGGCCCACCAGATGGCATCTGCAGAGGCCAGTGTGTGCATCCCACAGGCGCAAAGGGCACTAAATTTCAAGGGCTAAAAGGTGCTAAAAGGGGTACGTGTTAATGGTGTAAGTAAGACTGGGACAAGCTTCAAGTTTGAAGTGCAGTTGGTGACTTTTTTTTTTTCTTTCCCATTTGCAGAGCAAAGAAGTACAGAGTCAACCCACCAATGGCAGCTCTCCTCTGGACCCATCCTACTTTCAAATTGATCTTTCAATAAAAAAATCTTAAGCTATATGGTGTCTAAGATTTTCAATTTGTAAGTTGGGTCATGACTGTAATATAGATGCCGGCCTCAAGTTCTAAACTGTTCTGGTTGACATCTTTAACTGGCTATAACGAGGCCTCAAATGTAAACATCAGTTTAATTAAAATAATGCCACTTGAATTTGCATAATGCACTTGTCTGAACACTGGGTTCAGACAACAGGGCATTGACATGTGAAGTAAACTGCATGGTGTAGAGTCATAGGCTGAGCTTCACATGAAGCATTAGGCTTAAATTACTTGTACAACATTGCTAAAACTTTCAAAAGGGCGTCGTGACTGTTTATAAATGCAATACTCTGTGGATGGGGCTCAATTCACAACCCAGTGTGGCTGAGTAAACTTTGTCTTTGTAGCTGACATCTTGCTTTTTGCCAAGGCTCGTAAATGCTGAGTGATTCTTAGTGGCTGTGAAAATGGTACTGACTGTGGTTAATGCAGAACTAAGTATTCAAATTAAATGTCTATTCTGGTTTATACATGTAACTTGATACTCTAAAAACAATTTGTGCTACTATGGCAAATTACAGAACTTCTGTAGTTGAGCAAGTTTATCTAACAGACTACTCACAGAATTGCTTCTCGTCATATTTTAGTGACAATGAATTTGTGCACCTTCATAGCTTTTAATTTGTCTGTGCAAACTTCTATACTTTAAACTAATCACCTGTAAATTATTATGGCAATTTAGCTACAATTTTGTGGTTCAATTTTTTTTTTTTTTTTTTTTTCTAGTCTGTTTAATCCTAGTTTAAGTGGCTTGGAGGGGTAAAAAATATAAGAGATCTTTAATCACAGATCTTAGTGAAATTGCTCTTGATATTCACTAATTTGAGAATCAACTCTTCAAGGATTAAAATTGCACCACAAATCAAACTGGTTTCATTTTTATAATCCAGTTTTCACAAAAGGCAGCTTATGGTTGCCACAGATCAGATTGTCCTAGCCCTTTAATTTATGTAGTCTTGTATAGATGCACTATAAAATCACACCCTCACCCATAAACTTCCAATTGAAATGTCAGTGTATAGAGCACATCTCAAAATGCATGTGGAATAAGGACAATCACTGGCTACAGGGAAAGCCATAAATCACTTTGACAAAACTTTCATGGACAAACTAAAGTACTTTGCTTGCTCTGACTGCCAGAAAGTGGAGTCAGCATCCATCTTGTGCTTCCAGGGAAGAAGGAGACGACACATTTACAGCAACACCGGCTCAGACTCCCCCCACAGAAGTGGCTTGAGCAGATGGAGATAATAAATGAGTGCTGAAGGAAAGCATCTTCTTTAACCTCTCACTAAGGCAGGCAGCCGTTCTCACCTGGCTCAAGTCCGCCACGATTGTCCCAATTCCCAAGAAAATGGCAGGCAGCTGGATAAATACTAATAACCCAGTCCGCCCATCATCGCCAAGTGTTTTCCATACTCCTTCAAACCCACATCAAGGCTGCTATTTCTACTGCATATCAGACTAACACCCCTCCGTACATCTCTTACACACCTGGATCAACTAGAAAGCATATGTAATGCTGTGATTTATGTTATGATGTTACAGTAGCTCTACATTCCCTAAGAAACAGACCCCCAAATGTCAGACCTCAACATGGTGTCTAACCAGATATTTTCTCTGGATGACATTACCGTGGCCTCTAGTAACACTGAGGAATCTTTTGACCAGATATGTCCTTCAACATGCATATCAAACAAATATGTAGGACTGCTTTCTTGCATTTGTGCAATATCTCTAAAATTAGAAACATCCTGTCTTAGAGTGATTCTGAAGACCTAGTTCATGCATTTGTTACTTCTAGGTGGGACTACGGTAATTGATATTATAAGGCTAAAAACTAACAGAAAAGCCTTTGGTTGATTCCAAATGCTTCTGTGAGAGCATATTTCTCTCATATTAGCTCTTATTAATTGATCCTTCAGCTTTCCAGCTTTTCTCTTCTGTGGAATGCTCTCTCTACTTTTAAGATTGGGTTTAAAACTTTCTTTTAAAGCATATAGTTAGGATGGGTTCAGGTGACTCCGAATCCTCCATTAGTTACATTGCTAATGACCTGGGCTTCTGGGGGCATCCCATGATGCTCTGAGTATTTGTTCTTCGCTCTGTGTGTTTATACGACACTTTGCATTTAATCATTAGTTATTAATCTCTGGCCCTCTTCCACAGTGCGTCTTTCATCCCGTCTCCCTCCCCTCTGACCCCCCCCCCGGTAACGACAGATAGCTGCCACTCCCCTAAGGCTGGTTCTGCCAGGGGTTTCTTCCAGTTAAAAGGGAGTTTTTCCTTCTCAGTGTCACCAAAGTGCTGGCTCATTGGGGATTGTTTGACTGTTGGAGTTTTCTATTGTTGTAGGTCTTTACCTTACAATATACAGCACCTTAAGGCCACTGTTGTGATTTGGCACTGTATCAATAACACTGAATCAACTCCAATCCTTCTGTTGTTCCACCATTGAGAGCCTCTTGATAGCACAAGATCAGAAAGATGTGCAGAGGACGGCAAAAGTGGCCTCATTGGAACTACACTACTATGGAAAGACACACTGGTTGACTGCTCGAGAAAGCAGAGTACTCCATTTAGTACATTTGATTTAATTAGCTTCATTTACCATTCAGGAGCTGCTGAATGTCATTTAAAAATAAAATAAAAATCCAAAGTATCCTATTTATGAAGAAATATTTTGAAGTGGAAAAATGCACCCACCACACTACAGAAATCCCAGTTAATGCATCTGAAAATGTGTGGAAATTGTTCCTGTGGGCTGTAAAATGAGTCACTTCATACTGATGCATTTTGAAGAAAACTACAAATATTTATTGGGCTTTCTACTAAAGCACAAACGCAACCTTAAATTATTAAGATTCTAATCAGTCTTTTGGCTGATCTTTCATTTGCATCCTCTGTCATACAAGAACAAACCTTCTGGTCTTCCTCCTGCCTGACAGAGCAATTTGTCTCCAAGCTAAGCTGTCCTCCAATCATGTCTAGTCTGGCACCCCCCAATGAAAATATTGGCACCTTCATTTCTCCAGCTTTGACTGCGGTTTTTGCGAGTGCGACCTTCTCAAAACCACACGTCTCTCCATATCATAAACCTTACATTTGTCTTTTAAGACACATGGTCACTAGTATTCCTCTTGTGAATGCACACTCACCTCTGCAAGAGTCCTTAACCCAAAGAGGTACATTGAATTATGACTTTTCACATAATTTCATAGGTGAGGCAACATAACTGACTACATACTCAGAATTAGGTGGAAAACTCAAATTTCCACATGTAGCAAATCAGAGGAACAGACAATAAAGGTGAATTTTAAAAAGAAAAATAAATCTTTATTGTATCAACTCATAATTACTGGTCCAAATGTCACAAAGGATTTTGAACTTTGTTCCTCTGAGATATGTCTTTTACCTGTGGAGAGAAGAGAATGAGGAAAGTTAACAGTAATCAATTTCAACAGGCTGAAAAGAAAATTAGTCTGAGACAGAAGTACTATGGCACACCATGTTCTCTTCTTTTTCTGGGTCAAACCCTTGAAACAAAGTTTTCCATTATAAAGGACCTCATACTATACCTTTTCTGTACTCTGGGTCTGAACATTGCCCATTACAAATGCCACCTAATGGATTTCTGGAATCACAGATCACAACGTCACAGTGGACGAAGACCTAGAAGATGCAAGGGTTTTTATGAGTACTGATTTACATGTGCAGTTTTCTGAACCATGGACTTTTTTTTTTTTTTTTTTTTTTTAAAAAACAGGCCGAGTTACCTGAGGACTTAGATCCTCTTCATTTTCAGTAAAGGCAAACATCTGGACCTCAAAGCGCTTAAAGTGAGAGGGATACTGAACCCTAGCATCAGTCCACACTGGATGGAAGACCACATTGTGTGGGTCTGTGTGTGGACAGCTGGACAATTTCAAAGATATGTTAAAAGAAATTAAATTTTGTCCCCCTACCCCATCCTTGCATCAGTATGAAGAGCTTATGCTAATACGTTAACACCAGCTTGGGCGTTACCCGTTTATGATCAGAGCCCATCTGGGTTGGGACGTCTTGTCCTCATCCAATGTTGCCCAGCAGTTCTCCAGCTCCAGTGATACTTGATTTGTTGCACTCATGAGCTCCACCTCAAAATAAAGCGGCTGCTGGAGATATTTCATGATGGAAGAGTCCTCGAGTCTGTAAAACTCTCTGAAGGAGTCGTCTAAGTGCAGAGAGACAGCATGGAATGACATAATGACAGGAGGCTTTGAACAATATAATCAGCTCATGACATTGAGGTTTTTCCCTCTCACAAGTGACATTTGCCTTCTCACAAATGCTGCATATACACCAGCCAATTATGGCCATGCACGGACCTACTTACTTGGGAGCTGCCAGCTCCCAGAACAAATTCCTGATTTGCTTCTCGCATAAAGCTCAATAACCAAATTTTTTGAGATGTTAGAATAAAAACTCAGATTTAGTGAAGGCTTAGCTACTTTAATAAGAGCTGCGCCTAGGGATGAAATTCAAAGTAGAATGACAAAAACGATACATTTAATACCAACTCCTTACACGCAATAAACAAGGCATTTTAGATTATAGGAGCTCCTGGAGTAAAAACTGTTGGAAGCTGATGGTCAACATTAAGCAGGAAAAATTAGCCACATGCTGATGACAGCAACCTTTAAAGTCTGAACCATCTAGTTGCCAGAAATTTTTTAAATGTTTTCAAAAACTATTAGATCTTCTAGCGATAAAGCAGGTTTAGTTAGTAAAGGTAGTTAAAGATTAATTTAAAATTGCTTAATGATTTGAGGATGATTTCCAGTTTAAGGGAGTTTTTGGGAGAAGAATCTTAAATCTCTCCACAGTGCTGAAGTTGTATTTGTGTTGTGAAGGGGAAAAATGAAATGATGCCAACTTCTTACCCAAAGAAAGTCTCATTGCCACTTGCAGCTGGCCTTTTGCATTTTCAGCATATGGTTCACTCCTGCGAGGTCTGGTGTGGAAGGACACAGCGTGGGTTGTGTTGAGGTCGTAGTAACATGAAACCTTTAGCCTAGAAGATAAGCCATGAGATTTGAATGCAGTCAGAGGTGCAAAGACCAGAGAGAAAATTCCTACAGACATTCATCTTTGTCTCAGTATCAAAGATTGATTAAGAGATAACGCAAAGCTGAAGGAGTCCATTTAGTCCAGAGATTCAAGTTACTTTTAAAAACTTTAGTCTCCTAATTTTCCCCAATAACAATCAGACACTCACGCAAATTCTGCTTCCTCAGAGTCTGATGTACTTTGTGTTTCGAGGTCATGTGGCACAGAGATGTCATTTTCGTAGAGCATTGCATTGGGCAAAAACTAAGGGAACAAAGTTAAAGACAGTCAGATCAGCCTCAGCATTAATAGTCTGTATTAGTCATCAAGTTGTGCAGTGACAATACCCTTCTGGTAGTCCCACAGGAGTTAGCAGTGAAGACAAAGTAAGCGTAGCGGTCATCACTGTAGACTGGACCGCAGGTGGGGTCGAGCAGCGTGAGCTCACTGGGGTTCAGGCTGGGAACAGACTCCAGTTTCACAGCCAGAGTGGTTATGGTACCATTAGGGTAACACTCTGAAAAGAAAAGTTTAAACACTAGACTCGAACTCTCCAAGGAAAAGTTATTTAAACAACAAGAAACCCAAACCAACCAGTGAGCGGTGAGAAGAAATTGCAAGCCATCGAGAAGTCACTGATGGGCACGTTAGATTCTGGATCCTTCAGGATCACGTCAATTCTGGTCCTAATGGAAGTTGGTGTAATAGCCTGAAACATTGTTCAAGTTAGCACAAGCAGGACGTTAAACAGAAGATTCTCATCGACAGCAAAGCATAAAATACCTCAAACTCAACATCAGGGGCTGCAAACGGCACAACAAAATTGAAGTGAGTTCCATTCTCCATGTAGCCATACTGCTGAGCCAAACCTGGTGTCAGCAGTCGCTTTCCCACCATGGTCTGAAAGTTGAAGTGTGAGGTTCCATGTTTCACAAGGACATAAAAGTTCTGGTAATCACAGCTTCCAGAGACCGAAGGAGGAACTGCAGAGATTAAAAATGCATCAAGAACCCTGGCCTGCAGCTGGTGCAAGGTCATGACAAACATTTTAGGCTTGTGTTTACATTTGTATATAAACATCCATACAGACCCCTGTCTTCCAGTGTGGCTTCCAGGTAAGCCGTGTGAGAAAATGGAGCAAACTCATTCAGCACCAGCAAACCAAAGGTCAGGTGAAGAGAGTAGACTATAAATCCCATTCCCCTCTGTAGGGAAATGGAAAGATTAGCAGTCAAATTAAATATGCATTAATATTCTGCCCTCAAGCTGAAATTAAATCTTACCGATTGTAGCACGGCAGGGTCTGTGAAGGGCACTTCAAGTGTAAAGACTTTCAAGCTGCTGTTAGGGGACAATTGCTCTCTGATGTTAAAGCCTCTGGCATGCCACTGTGCTATAGTCAAAACCTCAGAGGGGAAGGTGATGTTCATCAGCGCCACGTCAGGAGCAAAATGCCCAAGCACCAGTTTAAACACTTGCTGCTTCGGAACAGTCTCTGTAGGGATGAGAGAAGAGGAATTCAGTGAGCTTGCACTTTACACAAATAATCATAATATATGATAAGTGGGATGGTGAGACTCGCCGTCAAAAACTTGAAGATTCAGTGACAACAAAGGCGTCGTGATGGGAAACAAGACTTTGTATCTTGTGTCTTCTCCATCTTCAGTCCAGAACAACTCCAGCATGGGTTCGATTGTGTAGGAGAGGAGATACCGATTTCCCTGGATATGGCTCTGTTTATCATTTTACAACCAAGAATTTGTCATTATGACTACTCCTAATGGAACATATCTAAAAGCAGAACAAAAGTTGTAATTCTTTATAAGATTCCCGCTTTAATGCTTGTAGAGCAACTCTTTTGGAGGCTCTGCTTTGGAAAGGAAGCCATTTATCAGTATATACTTGATACAAATCTTGATTTCTTATAAAAACAACTGCCTTTCACCTTAAAGTATCCACCGTCAGCCCCAACAGGAATCTGAACAATGATGTACGAGTCGTCGGCAGACAGCTTGGCCGGCATCTGAGTAGGATCGAGCCTCTGACCGTTGATTCCTAAGTACACCTCCAAGAGCTGAACCCGCCCAGAGGACATTAAGGGGTCAATGCGTTGGGGCAGGCGCCAAGTGATCATGGTGGGCGTGAAGGAAACACTATGACCTGCACAAAAGGCACAGAGGCCAAAACAGACACTCTAGAGGATTTAGAGGCTACAAGGTCTGCTGACAGACAACTTTGTTAACAGCTTAGCATTTCTAAACCACACATGCATATAAGTCTTCATCTTAAACCTGGGACAGACAACAAGTTAATATTTCTAAATGTCCAAATTAGGGATGCAACGATACCAATTTTTTCAAACCGATACGATACCAATACTTGGATCTGAGTACAAAAAAAAAAGAAAAAACGATACTTCTACCACACACACAATTGGAAGACAAGTTTTATTATATTCCCTGCCGATAAAAAAATAAAATCTTAATATAAATGACCACAAAAAAATTTCAAGTGAAAAATAAGCACTTCTGTTAAATTATTGCAGAGTCTCCACATTGTAATTTTACAAAATATCACTGAACTATTGGCACTGTCTCGAGCTTTCAGAATAATAAATAAACACTTCTGTTTGGAATGAAATAAATACAAATTAGGTTTGCGAATAAATTAAACTTAAATTATTGCAGAGTGTCCATATTGTAAACAAACAAAATCATTATTAAATAAATAATAAAATATAAAAAATTATAAAATAATTGGCCCCCTAGTGGCCAATCTAAAACACTACAACTGAGATGACATGCCACCCTCTGATTAATGAAATAAGTTGGTATTGGTTCATGGTATCTGTTAACTTTTACGAGTATGAGTACACACACATTTTACAGTATCGGCCCCGATACCAGTATTGATATATCCCTAGTCCAAATGCATCACCACCCTAGGAATCATTAATGGAGAAGACTAGAAAAAACAAAAAAAAAAAAACACAAATTTGCAGGTTTAACTGCTAAAGCCTTCAGGTTTTAAACACTAGATGACACGAGTTCCCTGCAACTTTCACATGGTTAGAGTTTAATTACCGTCCAGCACTGGACAAGCAGCTACAGCATCAACTCGAGCAGTCAGCCACTGCTTCTCAAAGATAGTCGAGGTTTTGAACACCTTCATGGGCACCCCTGCTACCTGCAGGGTGAGAACCATTTAATACATTGAAGAAAAAGCGTGTGTGCAAAAGAGCAGTTTGTTAGCACGTGGAAATGCAGGCTAATGGGCCATATGTACTTTATCTTGTCAAATCGCTGTGAGACCGTAACAAGTTTAAAAAGGTAGTCTGATCATATGATTTAATCTAAATCCAATTGGTTACTGACTGCAAGTGTGAGCCATCTAATGGGCTGCAAGTACTTTAACCAGAGGCTGTCTGTAAACAAGATGCCAGGTCATGTCAGGCATGTATGAAAAGCATGCGATCTGCAGTTTACTCACAGTTTGGGTGTACGTTGCCAGTGCAGACTTTGAACTCCGGAGAATCACCCTAGTGGGAGTGTTTCCTACCCCGTACCCCCTTTGGTGGGCCTCAGTCGCCTTCATGATCCTCTCCTCAGGTGTGAAGAACACAACTGTTGTGATTATGTATCCTGCGTCTATGGGGCGTTTCTGTAAGGCAAACACCAAATCGTGACTTTACATGTAGAGATGGTTTCTGAGAATAGACGAGAGGCCAAACGAGCTCCTCTAACCTCTGCGGCTCGTCGAGTATAAGCAAACTCTGGACTGCCCTGTTGCTCGGAATATGCAGGAAGGCCGTAATCATCTGCAGCTGCCCTCTTCACAGACACCTAGAAACAAGACCCTTCGGGTCAATGATAAGCCATCTCTCACCTCTCCAAGAACTGTTTTAGCCTTGATGCTCTTATGGGCTATAGCGCCACTATCATATAGATGGGAATATGACCAGAGAAGGTTTTGCTGCAGTCACTTGCCTCCATATAGTTGTGGTCACAGATGATTTCCCTGAAGGCCCAGGGAGTGTAGCGACAGGTTTTAACCACCTGGTACACCTCGTCTTCAAACAACTGGTTTCCATGCAGTCGAAGATGCAAAGCAGTGGTGAATTCTTTATCATCCTACAAAAAAAATAAATTTAAAAAAAGTTAACACTAGAAGCATAGGACACACATTGGGTGCTTTGAAAAAAAGAAAACACAACAACAACCTCTAATAATTCTGTCTTTATCTTTGTTACGTTACCACATTGTGAACAAAACAGTTTTGAAGAGAGGCATAAATCAAGGCGTTTCCCAGCAGATCAATCTTCACACTGATGCCACACTGCGAGGCTAAACTTGGCGTAAGAGGAATTGCAGTGTTATCTGAGGAGATAAGGAACACAAAAAAAAAAAAAAAAAAAAAAAGTGAGAAAAATTAAGCTTTAAGAGGCAAGAAGCCAAAGAAAAATAATTTTCAGCTTACTCATGATGGCAGTAATTTTCATAAGATTTCCTCCAAGTGGACCAACATCCACACGCATCACATTTCCCAGACACTGAGCGGTGATATCTGGAAATAAACATTTATGTGAGTAAGTAAGCAGTAGTTTGATTAAGTGACATTTTTAGGAAAAACTATAAAAAAATAAATAAAACTTACTTAAAGGGGGCCTCTTTTGAGCCTCTGTGTTCATAACAACTATCAAAAGAATGAACCACCTGAAAAACAACTCAATCAGTTAAAGACAAAAATCTGAAAGTTTAACTGAAAAGGTTCTTAGAAAAATAAAGCTACAAACCCCAATCCTAATGAGTGACCCATGGCACAATAGGTGGGGAAGTGGTAATCTTAGCGTCTCTGTTTTTGACGTTTTTAAAGAAGTTTGTAGAGGACCTAAAGGCTCCTCTTTGGGTAAGATGAGGGAGGTTGCAGCCACACAGGTGGATCTCGTTGGAGCCTGATGAGGTTGATTGGGTGGAAGTGAGCTGCAAAAATGCTGACGGCACTTGTACTGGAATTAAATTCAAATATGCTTGTCCAACCAAGTGAACTGTTGTAAAGTAAATAATTAATAAAATGAAGCATGTGTGTTTGTTTTGTTTTATTATATACTGAGAATTCATCCAAACTCTGGACAGCATTTAAAAATTAAAAGTTATAGTACAAAACCAAAGCAGAAATGAATTTAAAAAAGGCAGCAGTGTTTTTTACTATTGCTAATAATTGCTGGTTTTACGTTCTTCAGTTGAGGGAGCAAGTCTATGTGAATAAAGTAAAATAAAAATGAAGGTGTGAGATTTTTCATACAATCTTCCAATAACCCACCTAAGTTGAAATGAGTGGTGTAAATTCAAAAATGTCACAAATTCACAGTAAAACCAATTAGAAAAAGTCAAAATGAAGTTGGGGTCTTGAGAGGTGCCACTGGGGTCAGAAGATATCAATAGAATAACTATCAACAACCCTTGTGTAGCCCTGAAGATTTGTACACACATTTATTCAGAAAGGACATAGATATTAAAATGGCAAATTGAGTTTTTAAGTCCTAAAGAGCAGGAAGCACTCAGGAAATCCCCTGTGCTTTTAGGAAGTGAAGACATAGATTCTATGGAGGGTCAAAACTGCTAAAAATCAAAAATTAAAACAAACAAAGATACTTCAGACAAATTATCATCAAATGCACCATAAAATATTATTATAGTTAATTTAGAAAGCATGAAGTAATTTCATATTTCTGTATTATTTAGGTTTTCATCAATCCCCCTATTTATTGTTTAGTTCATTTTATTTTATTATTTATTTTTCCTCAACTAAAACATTATTAATTAAACTTTAAAAAAAAATACAACATACCTTAAGTAAATACTTATACAATCCAGCAATAAAAGTAAACAAAATAAATTATATCAGTATATACATTTATTTTGTCAAATTTTTTGTGCTTCTTAAGCTTGGCCGTTTTGGTCTTCCGTATAGCACACAGAAGTTGTGGGAGATGCTGAGGTTTCTTTCTTTGAGGGGATAAAAACACGGAGTTTGGTAAGTTATAAAACCTGATTTATAAACGTTGAACAGCAGCTGTTTGATGAGTAGCGTTTTAGAGTGTGGTTTGGCAGTTCGCCTCCCGGCAGCGCTTTCTCAAAGTGGATTCAAATGTCATTTATTAGTTACTTCGCTCTCTGCAGCCAGTGCGCTGTCTCCGCGCTGGTTCAACTGCAGCTGTTTCAACTGCAGCTGTTTCACTCAAATACAGAACAAGTGAGGTTTGTAAGGGACATTGAGCACATCTGAAGTGACATTTAAAGAGGGAGTAAGTGATAGCCCAGGACAGAAACATAATCATTTTGGAGGCTCTTTTAAAATAAAGCGACTAGGTTACATACGTTATAAATTTCTCAAGAGGTGTTCCCAGTCTCTCGCTGCCCTCTCCTCTCCTCCCTAGCCCCTCCCTGTTCCCTAGAAAAGGGAACAAACTGCCTCCGTGCTTCTGTCCCGCCTCCAGCTCTTCTTGTCCCGTCCGGGGAGCTGCGGCGCCTCACTCCCTCCGCTGACCTGCTCTGTGCGGCATTTCAGGAGAAGATGAAAAGCAAAACGACAGGATAAAAGTTCTTTTTCATGGAAAGAAACGCTCCAAATACAGGTATGTTTTTCAACCTTTGCATCAAGACCCTATAATTAACAGACTTATCAGGTCCTTATTAACCAATTTAAAAAAAAACAAAAAACTTTAATTTGAAAAACTCAGCTTCACTTAAACCAGCTTAGTGTCTAGAATTCAACTGTTTAAAAATATCTACACAAAAATGTAGACGAGGGCTGGAAATCAGTTTGTAAAATGATATTTTTCTAGTGGTAATCCTGTACATGTGACAGCACCTCATGCCTCTCTGCTCTCTCAGTATAAGCCATTTCCTGTGTGTGCGGTATTGATCCCCCTCCCTCCTTCCGAAGACTAATGTATTCTACAAACAGTGCAGTCAAATGTGTCTTGATAGAAACCATTCATTTAAACGTTACGGTTACTCTTCACTGGGAAATCCTTGTGGACATTTTAGTTGTCATAAAAAAAAAGACACAAAAAGTCTGCTAGAATGAACTGACTTCACTGTGAATGTGTTTTCAGGATCATGGGGTATGGGCAAATCCTCCACCGGCGAGGGGATGAGGAGGACCAGGTCCACCTCAATGTGGGAGGGGTACGGCATGAACTGGATCCTGATATGGTGCTCCGCTTTCCTCACACGCGTTTGGCTCGTCTGCTGTGCTGCCAGAGCGAGGCGGCAATCCTGGAGCTGTGTGATGACTACAGCCCGGCTGAGAAGGAGTACTACTTTGACAGGAATCCTCGGGTTTTCCTCTGCGTGCTTAACTTTTACCACACGGGACAAATCCACATGATGGAAGAGTTGTGCGTTTTTTCTTTCTGCCAAGAGATTGAGTACTGGGGTATCAAGGAGCTCCACCTCAGCCCCTGCTGCAGCAACTGGTACCACGAGAGGAAGGAGTACATCGAGGACAGAGACTGGGACGTCAGGAGCGAAGACCAGCAGGAGCCGAGCTTCGACTCCTCGTTTGAAGAGCTCTCTGCTCTCGATAAAGACCTCGCCAAGTTTAAAGGTGCCTGGTGTGCAGAAATTCGCAGCTACGTGTGGCTCAGACTGGAGGATCCGGGTCACTCGAGAGCCTCGAAGATCATTGCTGTGGCTTCCCTCAGCGTGGTGTTGACCTCCATCGTTGCCATGTGTGTTCACAGCATGCCAGAGTTTCAGCGTGTGGATGACAGTGACAGGCCCATCGAGGACCCCGTGCTCACTAGACTGGAGGCGGTTTGCATCGTCTGCTTCTCCGCAGAGTTCATAATCAGGTTAATCGTCGCGCCCTCCCGACGGAAGTTTCTCGGAAACCCCTTGAACATAATCGACGCCGCTTCGATTTTGCCATTTTATGCCACCTTAGCTCTGGAGACCGGCGATGAGGATAGCGCAGAGGAGAACGAGGACCTAGAAAACGTGGGGAAAGTGGTGCAGGTTCTGCGCCTCATGAGGGTTCTCAGAATCCTCAAACTGGCTCGCCACTCCATCGGACTGCGAGCGCTGGGGGCCACCGTCCGCCACAGCTACCAGGAGGTGGGCCTGCTCCTTCTCTTCCTCTCAGTGGGAATCTCCATCTTTTCTGCTCTCATCTACTTCGCGGAGAAGGAAGAGGACACCGATTTGGGGACAATACCTTCAGGTTGGTGGTGGGCCACAATCACCATGACCACAGTCGGCTACGGGGACACCTGCCCCGTGACGGTGGCGGGGAAGATTGTGGCCACCGTGTGTATCATCTGTGGCCTGCTAGTGGTGGCTCTTCCCATCACCATCATCTTTAACAAGTTTTCAAAGTACTATCAAAGAAACAAAGCCATGGAGGGACAGTGCATCACCAAGCCCGAAAGACAAGACCCAGAACTCCCTCATTACAACATCAGAGAACTGTTAACGGGAAGCGTGTACCCCTTTATAGGAAGCATTGCCTTTAGGAACAGTGGGAGCAGCGGAGGGGACGATACGGACGCCTCCAGTCTCCAGGACATCGAGGTGTACGATAATGACGCTTGTGAAAATGGAGCAGCCAAATGAGATTCCTTCCATTTCACCGTGCATCACTCCCTTTATGACTGCGATTCAGTCTCTGCCTCTCGGGGCAGAGTGCTCCATCACTGACCCTGCCTTCCTACATTGTCTTCCCCCTGCAATTTGACAGAGAAATATTGTGGCCATGAAGTTTTTTCCCTCCTCTATCTCTCTCTCTTTCTCTCGCTCTCTGTCTACAGGGGGAATAGCTGTGGCTGAAATATACAGCGTCGCTAAAACCGGGAAATCTAAAGGGAATTATCTGAACCTTGCTCAGAGGTTTGAAAGCCCATTTTCTGCTTGAGAAAACTGCAATGATGCATGTAGGAGGCCATAATGTTAATGTTTTTCAAAGTAATGTCCTTTATTGATTTCCTGCTTGCTGAAAAGTTCAGACAGAGAGTTTGCCAAATGCAAAAGTCTAGGATGACAACAGCACAGTTTGATGTTTAAAAATGGCGTTATAGATCTCAACGTTGGCTGCATGACCAAAAATAAGTGCATTTTGAAAGAGAGTAATAAAAATAGTAGAATTAGGCACAAAAATTGATGAAGAGAGGTGTCACATTCCTCTCAGAGCACTGTGGAAGTCGCTGATGTGCCGGGTTTTTATTTCGTTTTTGTTCATTTTGGACAGTTCTGGCATCTCGGGGAAAGGGGAACTCATGTGGACATGAAATAAAACTCACAAGACAGGTGCTGCTCATTTGTGCCTGTTCAGATAAGCTTAAGATTCAGGCGTTTGCATTTATTTCTTCTCGCGAGTTTAAACTCACATCAGGTAATCGATGTGCCGAATGTACTTTTTGAGGAGTGCAACACTTTGAAAATGCAAAGAAACCTTCTTTTTTGTGGTATTCTTCAGCCTTATCTCTCCCTGAATGTATTGATCTCCTGTCCCCTGTTATAATTTCTGCTTGGATGGACGCTGCCCTACCAAACTTTTCTCTGCAGGCGTCTAAAGGTGCTCATGCAGCTGACCGGAAACAATTCAAACATGAATTTGATGGCGGTTGAGGAAAAAACATTTAAAAGCACCTTAAAAGGCTGCACAAGAAGCTGGTTTCTGTTCAAACACACAGACTAATTGAGGCTTAACCTGAACAGATAAACGCCATTACCGTCTGATTATTCCTTAGAAGTAACAAATGAGTTTCGATCACTTGGTTTCGTGTATCAGGTGTGCTCAGTAACCAGATTAGCATATTGCTTATTATACACTTTGGGTTTATTGCCTTTGTCAGTTGCATTTTATTGTAATGACAGAACTGGCGCAGACACCTACTGATTATCAATAAATTTACATGCACAAGTGAAGAGCACAGTTGATGGCATACAGTACGTGACGGTGATTTTGCAGGCATGCATGCAGTGTGCATCTTTCCAGAGGCACGACTGTCCGTATTTGTCAGGATATCTTTCTAAAAAACAAACAAAAAAAATAAAACATGTGAGGAGTCACCACATGAATAAAGGGAAATATTGGACAATTTCTGCTCTCCATTCAATTCTTGTTTGAACTGCTCGCACCTCATGCCCTTCACTGAGAGGTCACAGTCAGACATCATTCACGTTGAGGCCCCGAAGCATCCGCTGCAACAAAATGAAAGGAAGTAACGATCTCATACATTTGAGGCACTGTTAGAATAATGGTTACAATAAAATGGTAGTGCTGCTTGTCTGAAATGTAGATTGCTGTGAATATGTGATAATAATAAGGCACAACACCTCTCAACAGAGTAAAATACTAAAGTCGAGGTTCCGTTATTCGGCCACGATACCATTTTTTATGACTTCTTGATGCAGATAAAAATGAACATCAAAAGAACACTAAAAGTTTTTGTAAAAAATACTTTTTATACGACTGAAAAACCTGTACACACTCATACATGTCTTTACACTTAGTCAGTGAGGACAATATTTAATTGAAAACCAAATCTGTAATCTTTATTCAATGTATGTGTGAACATTTATATCTCTGTATGTGTTAAGAAATCTGCCCCAGGACATTCAGCTGACAATGCAACACAGTTGGCAACAGATAACTGCACAGATATCTGTTCCTCACCAGTACTCACAGCCCTGTGGCTCCTTGGGCTTTGGTTTTGAAGAGGGAAGTGGATTTCAATATCTTGTATAGGCTTCCTATATAGCCCATTTCCCATAGCAGGTGGTGTCTCTTATCTATTTATTCTTATTGTAGCTGTTAGATTTAAGTTTGCACTGTAGCATGACAACAGTTGCACCTAGGTTCAAATGTTTAGTTGATGTTGCTCTTACGTTGCACATATTCCTGCAAGCATTTCCATTTCCAGTCCTCAAATAATTCAAATATTACAGTTTTTTTATTTTAGTGTAAATACCCAGATGCCAGAAAGTTTCACAAGAAAGAACCAGCTGCCAGAAGCCAAACAGTTTATTATTCGGCACCTGTCTCGTAACTGTTTGCAGATGCTTCCATTTTTTTTTATGTAGACCTTTATACTTCTGTATTACTATTTGGACTTCTTCCCTCAAAGGTCAACACAGTAAAGATGAACAGTTATAGAGACAGAGTGCAGTGGAGTCATGGCTTCTACTGGAGGAGAAAATTGCATGTGCTGGTAAAAAATGATGGATACCTCAAAACTTCTGTGTGGTGAGATCAACTAAAAACAGTGAAAAGAACATGGAATTAATTGTTTATAAGCTGCTGAACAGAAAAAGGAAGCCTTTCATGAGGTGACATCGGGTGATTTTCAGGTGGGATTCAGAGGGATTCTGATCTACTGGATTGCTACTGATTGTGTAGCAGAAAGCATTTTATCCTCAATAAGCCAAAAATGAAAATTTGTTAAAAGTGCCTTAGTTAACTACAATAGTAATAATATGTTTCATATATATAGTTGGATGTCAGCTAACTATATATGAAGGGTGAAAACAGACTGGCAGCAATGTGGTGATGAGAAATTTCAATGAAATTCAGCAACTTATAGCAATGACAGACAAAACAACTGACCGACAGACTTAGTATAAGGTGGATATATCAGCCATCAGTTAGTGCAGACCTGTCATGAAGCCGTGACCTGAGTGCTTTTGGTGTTTTGAAACCAAAGGATGGATTCATGAGTGCCAACCCTGGCTATTCCTCCTTTCTGACTCGTCATGATATAAAAAAGGAACATCATGCTTTATTCAGTATGACCTGAAGGTAGCGACTGAGCCTGTAAAGTTACTGATATCACAGAGCAAGAGAGCTGCAGACGTCTATACAAGTGGAAGTCTTTCTGCAATTAGAGCAGTCGAACTCTTCTGGCCATTGTTAGGTGGTTGCTCAGCAACGTGATGATAATACGTCATGCATATTTCAAATTTTGTGGATATAAATTAGATGTTAGTGTTGTGACTATAGTACATGCTTAGAAGCTACGAATGGGTCATTTTAGCCTGTTGGTTGGTGGTCGTTTATGCTGCCTATCCTGTGAGGTGAGCTGGTGAGGCTACTACCACTGGGAGCAAGGAGAACCATTGACTGACATATGATGGCGTGCTGAATATTAGAGTTGAATTTGATGATCATTAGTGGCTATATGATATATGTTGATAAGCACTTTGCTTTATAAATGCTTTGTGAGCTATAGGCTCACAAAGCAAAACATATTTTTTAGCCTGTTAAAAGGTTTGTTTGGGGTTTTTTTTTTTTGGTTAGAATATGAGCCCTCGTTTCTGAAACTTGCGGCTCTCACTCTGTCTGTTTTGTTAGTTAATCTTCGGCTGTGATTCGATCCCTAGCTGCTCTAGTCTGTGTGCCAAAGTATTCTTGGGCAAAATACTGAACCCAATGCACTCATTGCATTGAGTGAATGCGTGTGAATGTTAGATAAAAAGCACTTAGGCATAGGGGGAAAGTGCTTGTATGAATATGTGTGTGTAAGTGGGTGAATAAGACATGTTGCATAGAGTCCTTTAAGTGATCAAGCAGGGTACAAAAAAAAAAAACTACAGAAGAAGCAGTCCATTTACCATTTACAAGAACAATCTATGGTGATCTGTTATTCTCATGGAATCAAATAAATCAATACAACTTTATTTTGGTATTTAAGTATGCCTACAGCTCACTTATTTTAAACCGCCTTGGCAGGTTTTTTTTTTATAACTGGCACTGCATCCAGCCATTAAGTAAACCTTGAATAGATGTAACTGTGTTACTTTCACTCCAGCAGAACTCTCTAACAGGTACTAAAATTCTCCACTGCATGCAAAAATGCATTTACTACAGGAACATGTCATTTTACAGGACAGGGTGACGTTGGTCAGGGTGTTGCTGGTGTAAATAATAAATGCACTTACCTGTTAAGGTCACATCGAATGTGTCAGCAGAAATGTCACAGTGAGTTTCAGGGAGTTCCTGACTTCCCCGTTAGGCTTTTCTTTTTTTTAATTTTAAATGAAACAACCACCTTCATTACATTAAGGCTGAAGTGAAACTGCTTACTACAATACTTCTGTTGGGCCAAATAAAACCTTAATCCGAGTTGATGTAGAGTATTAACATACTGGGATAAAAGGTGTCACTGGACAATTGAACTCCTGTCAGAAACACTGTGACTACTTTCATGAGCTGAAAAATAAAAGCAAATCAATAAAATGTATTTAAGGAGCTTTCCCCCCTCCTCTGGATTTATGGCCATAATCGCCAGTCAGCACTTTGATGTTAATTTGAAGTGAGTTGTTTGTGCGCAGTAGAGACAGTGATGTCTTTCAGCTGGCAGTGCTGTCAGGAGGGGATACTTCAGCAGCGTCTGGTGGACATTAATGTTAAACAAAAGTCACCGAAAAGAATGATGGAGGGGGGAAAGAAGCATTGCAGGCTTTCACGCTTATCCATCTGTGTGGCTTCAGTGTGTTTTGATATTTCAAAGAGAAAAACAGAAATCTACACTTGAAATATCTGACATTTGTTTTCAGGTATGAGTTTAAATCTGTATATTTTAAAAACCCTCTGGGTCTATAACAGCATCTGTCAGTGAACCTCTCACATGAGGAAAAGGTCATTGCATGCAGTGATGAATGTGCAAGAGGCAAAGGGGACTTTTTATGTGGTGAGAAATTCTGCTGAGGCATGCTGCACCAGCCCACCAAGCATTAAAGTTAGCCTAGTATAGAAGTGTTATAATATATATAACAGTGTTATAATATAAATAACAGTGAGTTAAGACTTAATGAAAGATGGTAGACGTGCATGTGGGCTTCAAATTAAAAGAAAGTCCAGATTTGTAGATCCTAACATGTTCACAGATGATGTCCTTAAAAAATTAAGTACATCCTGTAATTCAGTAGTTCATAGAACCACCTTTAACAGGAATAACTTGAAGTAATCATTTTCTGTATGATAATAACAAAACATGAGCTGCTTATTTGGCTGATATAAGTCCCAAATTACAAATACAAAACAGAGCCAAAGAGACCCCCGAAATACAGAGTAACAAAATCCAGGTGGCTCGTGAAGCACACGAGGAAACAGTACAATGCAATAAAGAAAACAAATAAAACTGAAGTTTTAAATACACATAGAAACACAGAGGGCAATCAGAGAGGAGTGGAAACACCTAGATAACAGAAAACAGCTAAAACGAATCAAAAACAGTGAGCTAGGGGAAGTAAAACTACATGACACAGTGACTGTCAAAATAAAACAGGAAGAGACGAATACTTAAAATTTTGTGGAAGACACTGGGACGACTTTTAAAGTACAAGGGATCAAAAATATAAACAATACCAAACACTAACGGAAACCAGGTAAAAATAAAAAACCATAGTAATAGGTGCCAGTTGAACTACCTCCAGATCAACACTAATAAAACCAAGGAGCTGGTGGTAGACTTCCACAGGCACAAACATCCTACACTGGATGTTACATCCTACACTGAACATCCAAGGTATGGACACTGATGCTGTGGACAGCTACAGATACCTTGGTGTTCATCTGAACAACAAACTGGATTGGACTCATAATTCAGACACCCTCTACAGGAAAGGTCAGAGCAGACTGTACCTGCTGCGGAGACTCAGGTCTTTTGGAGTGAAGGGCCCACTCCTGAAGACCTTCTGTGACTCTGTGGTGGCCTCAGCCATCTTTTATGGTGTGGTCTGCTGGAGCGGCAACATCTCTGCCGGGCACAGTAAGAGACAGAACAGGCTGATCCGCAGGGCCAGCTCTGTTCTAGGATGCCCTCTGGACCCAGTGGAGGTGGTGAGTGACAGGAGAATGGTGGCTAAGCTGTCATCCCTGTTGGACAACATCTCCCACCCCATGCAGGAGACTCTGACAGCACTGAGCAGCTCCTTCAGTAGCAGGCTGCGGCACCCACGGTGTGGGACGGAGAGATTTCACAGGTCTTTCCTCCCCACTGCTGTCAGACTCTACAACAGACTTTTGCAGCTGATCAAACACACACAAACTCACACATGTGCAATAAGACTAAGTGCAATACTTTTTTTCTGACAAAGTTGTATTTTTACTCAGTTGTATATAGCATTTGTATTCTATTTATATCCTATTGTATATTTTATTTTATTCTATTCTATTCTGTGCAGTTGTGTACAGTATATTATTATTATTGTATTCCAGTGTTCTCTAATTTTTGCTATATAACTTTGCACTGTCCACTTTCTGCTGTGACAAAACAAATTTCCCACGTGTGGGACTAATAAAGGTTATCTTATCTTATCTTATCTTATCGTATCGTATCTTATCTTATCTTATCTTATCTTAAGAAGACTAAATATGGAGAAATTATTAAATTAAAGAAAAGCCTGAAAGTAAAAAACTAGAAAATTTTAAAGAAACGTTTCAGTGACCTGTTCCTGTAGGGATCTAACTGGATTCTAATCATGGCAGCAAAATGTCCCTCGAAGCATAAAAGAGCCACTGAATTTCCTCAGTGTAGGCGTTGAGGGTTCTTGCTTTCCCATTTGTCATCCCTTCTTTATTTTGTCACTTTATCAAAGTGCTGCTCATAGCAAGGTTAACAATGACTTTACACTACAATTTACAGGAAAATAAAAGTAGTGCACAAACTGTAATCATTATGGTTGTAGCTATTAGATCAATTCATCAAGTTGGCATTATATTTCATTGTCCCAGGGCTTGTTCTTGTCTTCCAGAAACTTTTTTAATATTATTGATTGTTTTGTTGTAGTTATTCTAGTTCTGAGCTTGTTTTTCTATGGTACAATTGTTTCTTGATTTTATTATTCTCCTCCTATCCAAGCTGCCATAAGGCAACAGGTTGCCAGTTTGTCTTAGGGCTAACATAGAGAGACAGACAACCAGTCATACTCACAATTAAGAATCACCAGTTAACCTAACTCCGCTGTCTTTGGAAATCTTAGTATCAACCAGGCCAGATGGTGGATTTGAACCCAAGACCTTCTTACCCTCCCTGACATTATGACATTATTAATAATGCACACAAATGTTTTTTTTTTTGTAGAGGTTAGGAGTCCTGTGGTAGGAATGTTAACTGTTGTGCAGCTAATAGAAGTAAATTATTCATTCATATCAGTTTAGTTATGAACACATTAATAAACCTTGTATAGTGACAAAAATGCTCTGACAATGTGACAGAACATCCATTATGTCACGTTCCTGGGTCTGTTGACCCATCGTTTTAAGTTTTAGTTTATTTGGATGTTTATGTTTATGTTGAACTTCTTTAGGTTAGCTAATTTCATTTGTTTATTAGATTCCCATTTGTCTTTTCTACCCCTGTATTTAAGTTTCCCTCACCTTTTATGTGTTTCATGCTGCGTCTTATGCTGTCAAGTTTGTGTTGTCATGTCTGCATTCCATGCTGTTTCCTGTTTTATTGTGAAATTCCCTGTCCTATGTTCAGTGTGTCTGGTTTTGCTTCCCCTTGTCTCATTAGGTCTGATTTGTCCCAGACTGTGACACATTCATCCATGTATTATCTTATCTGACTCATCTAAAGTGTTAAAATAGTCAACAAAAATAGTTTTTATATTGATCTTACATTAATTTTGTGTCTCTCATATAAAGGTCTTACACCTGTTGTACCTTATATAAATTCAAGCCAAGCTTTAGTTTCTAAAGCTTTATAAATTGTGCCAAAAGATGGGCTACACAGGGGGAAAGGGGTTTTATTTCTGGTCCTCCATATTTATTCAATGTTTTTTCAAACAGCTTAAATCTCAAATTGCAGGTTTATGTTGGCTGATTTAGCCAAAATGGATTATATCCATTAGTGGTCTGTAATACATTTGATTACACTCTCATAAATGAATTTTTAAATTTGAATGGGAGTGTACTAAAAGAAATTCAAATTTAAGAAAAACAATTGCAGTGATAAAACGTCCCAAATTTACAACGAATTATCCACTTAGGTTGTTACTGGCCTTCTAAAACTGAGGAACAGCTGTTCACAAACTGGATTCACTGGTACATTTCTGCATTTACTAATGAAAACATTACATTTAAATCTGTTTAAGAACATTTGTAATTGGTAGTGTTTACTAACAAAAAATCAGCTTGAATGCTGTTTACCCTGCAGGTCGATAGCCAATTATAAAAATCTATATGGGGAAAGAGATATTAGAGAGGCAAAGCTGAGGTGGTTGGGAGAAAGACACTCATTGGAGAAAGAGTGTTGACGATGGAGCTGCTAGGCAGGAGTAAAAGAGAAAGACCACAGAGAAGTGGACTTGCAGAGAGGGATGGAGTGAAAGCCAGCGATAGGATGAAATGGAGGCAGATGATCCACCGTGGCGAGAGCAGCCGAGAGAAGAAGAATGTAATAGAAGTGTAATTTTTGGATTCGGTGGTATAGTTTAATGCAGTAACTTGGGCAACAACACCATAATGAGCCAACTCTAAAATAAATATATGACTTTAATGTTTCCACATTTGTGAAATGTTAATGAGCCAGAACATGATTTTGTCAAGAGGGAAATGAAGAGAGAAGTAGAAGAGTTTTTTTTTTTCCTTTTTCAGTTCCTCGTGTGAATCAGAAACTGCAGAGACGACAGCTTGGAAAAACTGTTTTAATACTTCCATTAGCCCTTGCACTTAAATGTATATATAATGTTTTGATCAATCATTACATGGTACAGCCAGCCACAGGGTACAGCCACATCACATTCACTCTGCGGCAGCAGTGGTTCCGGCTAAGGTCACAGAAACACTTTTGTTTATATTTCTCTCCTGCTTTCCCCTCTTGTGCAGGTTTACTGAGACTGAGTGAAAGTATTATGTAAGTCTATAATCATTTATTACACTGACAGAGGTTTAGTTTTTAACACCAAGACCCATAAATCTTCAGCAGTTTATTCAAAAAACAACTGAGGGGTTTTTTGGGGTTGTTTTTTTTTTTTTTATCTTCAGTTACATAAATAACCATAGTTTCCTAAACCCACTTAATTCCAGAGTTAGAAAACCTTTATTGTAAACCACAAAAACAAACATTTTTACTTGATTATTATTTAAAGAGTTTCCATACCATGTCTCTTTTCCATCTTTTATTATAAATTTATTAGTCACCACCTGACAAATCTCTTTTAAATAGAGTGTAAAATAATCCAAGCGATTTGGGTCACAGATTCTTTCTGCTGATCTCCTGATTAGTTTTAAAAAATGAATTCTTCGACACATTCCCTCAGCCAATAGTTAGATTCATGCTTTATTCACTTAGTGCTGCAGTTCCTCGAAGCAATCAGTGCTGTTATGTTAATACCATTGGCGGATGTAGTTTGCTAAGCTGACATGAAGATGATGACTTTGAGGTCAGTCATTATTAATTTAGTCGCCATTAATAATTCACCCTAATGTCCATATTCAAACCCTACATGAATTTGAAATTGTTGAGCATTATAAATACTTTGAGCTCTGTCTGGATACTAGACTCGGTTTGAGACCAATGTGGAGTAATGTTATGGGCAGCTGAAAATATATACTGGGCTCTCTGCATAGCTGACCCTTTCCTCAGTCAGCTCTTCTTTTGGTGACAGGTAAACTCACCTGTCACGTCATATGTTTCGACATAGACTTAGACATTTCTCTATCATACCTTCTTGTTGCTGTTTCTCACATGGGTACATGTTATTTATCGATTGTTTTATTTGTTCTATTGTTTGTTAAAATTCTCTTTTGCACAAGTGGCACCTCTTACACTGGGTTCAAATAGTTTCCTGTCTAAATATAGAATGAGTGTTTTTTTATTATTTCACTGGAAGGTTTTATAAGTAAGTAAGTGAGCTTCCTGGCAATAAATCTTATTTTGTTAAAAAGCCTATTTATTTCCCCTCAAATAGTACCACATTTGTAAGGAAATGCATTTGTGGGTTGAGCAGCAGAATTGAGTATGTGAGTTCCATCCATGAAAAACTGTGAGTGTAGAAAATTTGCATTCAACCAAGACTAGATGCCAGTCAAACAGGAAGCTGAACATCATCTGCATAAAAATAGTAAAACATGTTGTTTTTTTTAAAAAAAAACAACTAAAAAAGCAATTGAAAGTTAAAGACATACAATATATAGGTTAAAGTTTATGGGTCCCAAAATTGTTCCCTGTGGAACTCCACAGGACTAGACAGCTTCTGACAAGAAATACTACTGCTACTACTAACAATAATAATAATACTAAGGAAGCTGCAAATGGTGAAGTAGAAGATCTTCATGACTCAACAAGCTTCCTTAACAGCTATATTAAACTTGTAAGCAAATATGAACACAACTTTTTTTTTTAATCATCAGGCATGTAAAATTGTATTTCACATGGTCCTGGGTTCTTGTTTAGTTTGTCTTTAAATTTTATTGATATTTTCTTTAATGTTTTTAACATTTTCTTGTTCCTGGTATTCCTGTCTTGTTTATGTCTGCATGTCCCAGTGTTACTATTTTGTCTTCTGGCTAGTTTCTGTTTCTGTTTCAATTCAATTCAATTAAAATGTATTTATATAGCTCCAAATCAGAACAACAGTTACCTCAAGATGCTTTATATTTTAAGGTAAAGACCCTCCAATAATACAAGGAAAACAGAGAAAAACCTGACAATCATATGACCCCCTACGAGCAAGCACTTTGGCAACAGTGGGAAGGAAAAACTCTCTTTTAACACGAAGAACCTCCAGAAGAACCAGGTTCAGGGATGGGTGGCCATCTGCTATTAATAGTTTCCATCTGTGTCCTCTCCCCAGCTCTTTGTCACATGTTTGTACTCTCCTGAAAGGTATGATGAAATAAGTTCTGCATAAGTCTATCAATGCTTAAAACCCCAGTCAGAGATAATGGGTATCATGATAGTGGTTCTCACCTGTCTTTGTTAACTCAGGCGTTCTGCTTCAGACTATGTGCTCTCATGAAAGGGGGTGCTGAACATGCCATTTGACTCTTCTTAAACAGGAAATGGAGCAATTGAGCAATCCTTACTTAAGACCGAAACATTATTAGATGACCAGGTGATAAAGATCTTTAGAGAGCATAAAGAAAAATATTGCAGTATAATGTATTACTTTTGCTGCCAAGAAGACAAGAGCAGTTCTGTAGAAGATCATTAATCTTGTGAATTCATGATCATCACAAGCACAGCAAGGGAAAAAAGAGAAAGATATTATCTCACATTACATTTTTTTAGGGCTTTGGACGCTCTCTGTGCGGCTTCACATTAGAGATCTGAAACTTTTTGATACATTTAAACATTAAAAATTACTCAGTGTGTTAAGGTGTGACACTCACATAGCCTAATAAAGGAGATGTGGACATCACTTAAGTTTGTCACCAGATCAAAGTGGAATTAATCATAATGATTAACTGAATAAGTGTTTAATCCAATTGCAGTCATATAAAAACAGGGTGTTTGGCAGAAGAAGGGAGCCGAACAAAAACTTTTATTTTCCAGACCATTTGAATACATGTTAATTCCTGTGACAATGTGCGCATAGTTTGTGCTGCTGTAACTTTCATCATTCATTTGATGGTTTTTATGGTTGATTATTTTAAAGCAAAATTCTGAACATAACCTGCTCTTGATGTAATATACCACTTCAGATCAATTCATGCTTATTTTGGGCTCCTGTCCCATTTTATTGATTTATTTATGTTTTACATGAAGCGTATACGAACGTTCAATAAGGAAAATCTGCATTCAGCCATCTGCCTGCTTTCCTGGGTGTTAGGTTGCTATTCTGTTCTTTACATCACTACCACTTTCCCACGCTGTCAATCTCAATGCTGTCATCGTTACTCTAGTCCAATAATCTTCCTGCACTCCTTCTTTGAGCCAAAAAGCCTCCACTTTGTGTGGTTTAAATCTGTGCTCGCTGACATTCTCCATTTCAAATACTCATTTGAGAAACTCAACCTCGCAGACACCTCAGTTAGAGCTCCATCCAAGCTTCAATCTTTACCTTCACCACCACCAGCTTTTAGACTCCGGGGTGTCCTGTCCCAAATCTTAAAAATGCCTGGAGTCTAATTGCCAAATACATGGATTTCTGTATCTCAATAAGTAATTTTCAATTCTTCCAAGTAATTTATCCTTATTAAAATATAGTATATCCAATGTAGGCTTGCTTTTCCTGTTATACTTGTTTCCTGTGTTCTACATTTGGGTTCTACACTATCATTAGGATGCTTTTCCCACTCTGTTCACTACTTTTGCCTGTTTTTTTTACATTGTGGATGTCAAATCAATCCAAAACCTAATGTGTTGTTTCCTCATTTTCTAATATAGATTTTTTAAACTTACAATACTTTGATATTGGCTGAGCTTTGGAGGAAAATCACTCAATATAGAGCTTTTACACAGCAGCAGACTTGTAACTTGTATGCAAACAGAAGCGATGCTGACACCCATAAAAAAACAGAACTTTTATTATTGCACTCAGCATGACCTAATATCAATAAGAAGAATATTGAGTTAAATATCAAGCAAGTGACTAAGATATTACCTTCCTGTGTCATGACTGAACTGAATTTAATCATTAAAAAAATATATGGATTCTTAGCCACAGACGAACTCCCCTTCACCTCATCTCAGTCACTGCAGTGTGACTTATCCTATTTAGAGGTCGAGGAGACTGAAGCATTTCAGTAAGCCTTTTTGGTCATGCCTCGACTTCTCTACCCTTTCACTCATACCCAGGAAACCCTCAGTAATTACGAATGCAGAGATAAGCAGATAATCCAGAGTCCCATGTGCAGCCTGCTGTCCGTCTCAGAGGGGCCTGACCTCAGTCCTCAGCTCCAGTTTAGCCCTCGCAGTGACAGTATTTGCTCCTCCAGGACCTGTGGTATTTGCCTTTGCACGCAGATACAATTTCTGTTTGTTTAGACAAGTTACCTGAGGTCAAAACCTAAACGCTGCAAGGTTGCTTCATAGCTTGAATCACCGTGATGCTCAGATGCACAGAACAGATTGTAATTTCAATCTAACCATAGGTTGCAGATTTCCCTTTTTTATTTCAACTTTTGAGATTTCAAGACTGTTCAAATAATCTTGTTCCACATTGTCTGCCAATATAATACATTTATTCTGCATTTGGCTTGTTTAGGTCCTTTGATGAGGGAATATAATTATAACAGAGTTGCAATTTTTATTTTAGACCAACACTTGACCTCATGTGACTGATAAAGGTTTGTCTGCACAGCATAAGTTTGTAATGCTGATTATTATACTAAGTTTTTCTTTAGCCAAAATCGAGTTAAGAAAATTGTTACTCATCTAAAATGCAGTTTTACTCTCACAGTGCTTTGGCATTTTGTCATCCTCCCAATCAGCTACTCTGCCTTGCTTCTGCTTAGGATTTAAACGACTGGTTGGTGTGCTCAGGAATGTCCCACCGCTAATCACTCACAGCAGTTGAAACTAGCTCTGCAACAATGCACAATTACTCCTGAATTTGTTTTTATGGGGCACTATTACCAGTGGTCTAACTTCATTAATTACTCTAGTAAAAAAAAAAGTGCCCTTTTAAACAAATATTTCTTTCTCTGATTTTCTTCTACTGCAGGAAAAATGGGCATAATATAATTACTTATGAGTTTAGGACATAGTGTATTTCTTGTGCTGTTAATCACGGGCTCACGAGCATTATAAGAATTAAATTTACATTCCATTTATGCAGTCCAGCGCGACAGAGAGCCGAGCCGGGACGAGCTGGGCCAGGCCCCAGCAAAGATAAAGTTAGGATGAAAATGTCAACAACGTGGCTGCAGCGCTTAGCCTGGATGATGAAGTGATCCACTCACGATCGGTGGAGAGCTGCAATGAGGAGAGCGAGGATTTAATGGAGGCAGTAAAAGAAAGCAGGTGAGCTCTGAGTCGTGGTAATGAATCAGTGGAAGAGAGAGGGAGAGAAGAGTAGCATTTTCACCCGAAATACCCAGAACTTTTAGTTTCAGGTGATGAAAGACATGAAAGCAAGTTCTGCAGAGATGAACTGATCCTCAGTCTACTACAATCTGGTACAAAAAGCCAGAGTTTGTATATTTGTACAAAACTTACCTGTTTAAACTGTTTTACAGCTGTGTGTCAGGAAGTGATTTGTTCTTTCATTTTGTTGCTGATCTTTGGTTCCCAGTGTTTGACTCATTACTCAATGAAAGAAATATACTACTACTGTAGAAACATGTACAGCTAGGTGTGGTGGCTAAAATGCTCCAAGTCTGTGTCCCTTGTATTCCCATTCTTGTATCCCATTGCATATCACAGTGACTATTTCTGCAAGGAAACTGGATTCATTAAAGTCTAGACTACAATTTCTTCCTCAGTGTTAATTGTATGCAACCGGTACGGCAATGCGTTTACAGTTTAGTGCTTTGTTTTAGTTTTATGCATATTCACCCAACTTGATAAATTTAAGTTCCTGCTGTGAAACTTTGCTCAGATTTTCTGAACAAATACATATAAACAGCATTTAAAACACAGAAAATCCACAGTACCAATTTCACATGATATAAAAATAAATCCAGCTAAAGTACTGAGGAATCTGCCCACACATGAATTTATAATTTTATTACTTGTAGCCCATAATCATAAAACGCAACGATGCACTACTAAAATCTCTCAGGACTGAGGCTGAAAGTTACTGCAGTGTGATATTCTTTCCCACGACTGTTGAAGCCAGCTGCCTGGACTTATACAATGCAAGTGCTTTATAATTATGTCTACTCAGCCTTTCAGCACATCAATAAATGTCTGAAAATTAAAAATCAATGGAAACCTATACCTTAATAGAATTCTATTGTAGCTTTTGCTGAGTTTGGAGTTAAGTTTAATCTCTTTCTAATCACCTGTGTTATTTATTGAGCTCTATATTTGGATTTGTATTTGTCTGTATTAAGGATGCACCGATACCATTTTTTTGGAAACGAGTACGGGTACTTGCATTTCAGTACTCGCCGATACCGATACCGAGTACTTAATAAAAACATGATTTAAATTTACAGGTAACAGCTTTAGTCCTATAATTTAACAAAAACAAAACAAAACAAAACAAGGGACTAGTTTGGAATTAAGAACATTTATTTAAAATGAAAAGCATGTTGTATGCAACATATTACAGAGTAAATAATTATGAAAAAAAAAATTTAAACAGTGACAGTGCAACTCAAGTATTTTTTTCAGTTTATTGTAAACTCTGCCGCTTTGGACAACACAAGGGGCATTAATAAACATCTTTGCTATTTATTGCACAATATTTGAATAAACTAACAACATCCACCGACATAGAACTGTGGCAGTCAGTGCAACTGAGGTAGGTATTAACATCAAGTCTAAGATGACTCACTTAATGGAGAGAAAAAGTGAGTGGCAGGGTTTTTTTTAAGAAAAGTAGCTTTTCTGCATTATCAGCAGTCAGACTGTTTCTGTTTTCATCTATCATGTGTGACACTGAGCTAAAAAGCCTTTCACTTTCCACACTGCTACATGGGGCTAAGAGGTATTTACGGGCTATTTTAGCCAAAGTGGGGAACCTGATTTTGTTGACACCCCAGCAGTGTTGGGTAAGTTACTTTAAAATAGTAACTTAGTTACATTACTAGTTACTTCTATCAAAAGTAACTCAGTTACTTCAAGTTACTCGTTACTTTCAAAGTAACTAGTTACTAGGGAAAGTAACTTTGGTTTTACTCAGAATTCTCTTGTAAATGTGTTGCTTCCATAACTTTGCCAGTCTTCTAGCTTGCTTACTTGCCACAAGTGCACTGTGCCACCTACCAATAGAAAGGAAAAGATAATGTGCATATTTCCACGAGAGAAATCGCACGCCTGGACCGTCATTGACTGCTGCCATGATTCTAGCCTATGTCACAGCGTCATGTGCGCCTTTTACATCCAACACAAAAACTGCAGTCGTGATGCTTTCAATTGTACTCAGAACTCGGAAATTCTGCCTTCTGAATAGGAAGATGTAGGTAACACCAGACTGCAGATGAGCTGCATACAGGGCTGGACGGGGACAAAAAATCGGCCCGGGCATTTTGACTAGAGACCAGCCCGCCATTATAGGAAAAATCATAAAGCCTTTGAATGAAAACAAACACTGTTGTGACAGTGATGTTCACTGTTTTGTTGGTATATGTGCATCAATCTATCAATCCTTTGTTGTAAGATTCAGATAATTATTTTTTAAAAGCTAGACATTTTAAATGAGAATAAGAAAGAAAAGTATTTCTTTGTGCCCACCTCTCCCTGTTAATGCCCTACCTGGCCCCCCTGGCAAAACTTTGCTAGATCCGCCCCTGCACAGTTACCAGCTGTCAGTTACCTAAAAAAGGATCCTGGGGTTATCTGTCTCTCAGAAACAGTTCATAACTTCCCTTCAACTCATTCATGTCACCTAAAAGGTAAACCTGTTTCTCCATCACCTGTTCAGCTCTGATGATTCAGTAAGGACATCTCCTGTTTCATCTACATGTTTCCCTCTCACCAGATAACCAAACCGATATCATGACCAGCAGCTTTTTTGCAGCTGTGGCTCCAGCAAACATCAGCTGATACTAGAAAGTAATATTAAATAAATTCTAACAACAGCTGATCAAGCTTAAATGTGCTGCTGTTGTTTAACGCGACATCGGCTGGTTTCCTCTTTCTGGCGCAAAGTGGGCGATAAGCAAACAAGAGAGCCGATCAGCTGATCATTGATCAGTTTTCATGATTGAAGCAGAAACGGGAGAGGGAGGGGGGAGAATGAAAGAAGAAGAGGCAGCTGTGCAGCAAAGACACAGAATAACTCCAGCTTTGTGTCTTTTTCAATGTAGCTGAAGTCCGGGACAAACTGTTCCTTTTCACCTCAATAATAAGAAACGCTAACATTTTCTCTGAATACCAGACGGGACGGTTGGCAACTCTAATAACTTATGAACAAAATAAAGTTCAACATCATTAACTTCATAGCACCCACCCAGCTGTATAGAAACTCCGTCATGCTAGCTAGTACGCAGTACGGAAAAAGTCAGAATAAACAAAATAAAATCCACCTAAACTTGGTTTATATCTGACCCAGATAGACTGCAGGTCATAACTTCTTACCTGAAGTTCAGTTCACACTTGGACCGGCGGCCGCCTCGGGTCTCTTTTCCTTCTGCGTCCCCTTTCCCTCATCCACCTGCTGGCTTCCACCACTTGCTAATGTTACAGAATCTGTGGAAGCTCCGCGATAGCCACCACACGAAGTAACGAGTAAAGACCCTATCTAAATCCCAGTAACGACTAACGCGTTCCTGATTTTGGCATAATAACTAGTTACCGTGCTCGTTACCACAATAATAACGTAGTTACTGTAACGCGTTACTTAATAACGCGTTAGTCCCAACACTGCACCCCAGTACTTCAGAGGACTGTCTTCACGAGGGCTTGGGGCCTCTCCGAGGTATGTGTCGAGCTCAATGGCAGCACCTGCTGCCAGCGGCTGTGCTGCCTGGGGCTGCTCCTTAGCGATTTCGTCAAATACAGTGTCCAGACTGCTGCTAGTGCTGGCCTGGGCCTTGAGGAACAATTTAGCAGGAGGTTCTGCAGCTTCTGCCCGACTCCCCTCTGCCTCAGCTCTGGACATCATCTGCAGCTCCTGCTTCAGGTGCAGCTTGGCCTCTGGAGCAGCGTTGTTGGAGAAGAAGCGATCTTTATACCTGCACAAAATTCATAAATGTATTAATATGTGGAAAAATAGGACTGGTTTTAGTTTCCCCTAAACCACTGTGACAAATGCCAGCCATTTGACTTTCTGGTAATAATAAGGGAAATGTATTTCATATTATATATATTGCATACATTTGTATTTGTGTATTTTAGTTACAAATATATAATATTTCAGATGTAAAATAATCTTACATTTAGTACTGCTATACTCATTGAATATCTATAGCACACAGACTTTACCTTGGGTCGAGTATGGTGGAGATGAAGTACAGTGGGTTGGTCTCGACGTCACTGAAGCGCTTCTTGACAGCTGCCAGTAAGGTTGCTTTCATTGTCTTGACGCCGTGGTCCTCGTCTGTTTCTCTGTTTAGAAGTCTCACTAGCGCAGTCACAGCTGGGATGACATCAGAGGCTAGTGCGTCGTAGCTGCTCACTTTTTTAGTTAGTTCCTCAAAGGGGGCGAGGATGGCAACAGTCGTCTCCATAAGAGCCCATTGGTGAGCTGTGAGATAGTCAGGGAGTTTGTGCTCGGACACATACACGCCAAGCTCTCGCTTTTGCTCAAAGAGGGACTGGAGCATGCTGTTCCAGCGCGTCTGTACGTCCTGCTGCAGTCTCTTTATTGGCTGGTTGAGCTGTCCCTGAATGTCCTCGAGGCGGGAGTAGGTTAAGGCGGAATGTTTAAAATGCCCAACTATTTTCTGTCCCACTGCTATAGCATCAGCTATGCTCCTCTGTGCTAATAAGCATGGGTAAATAAGCGTGGGTAAACTCTTTGTACTCGTTGTCGTGTTGGGATTTTAGGTGCTTGATTAAATTACTTGTGTTAAATGCGCTACCTTTTGTGCCTCCTCTGGACAATTTCGCTGAGCACAATTTGCAGTCCGCCTTTGTTTTCGCGTCTTCGTTCACTTTGAAATAGTTCCACACAGCTGACTTGTACAGCTGTTACAGCTTCCAAATAAAGTCTTAACAATTCTTTAATAATTAATTCATTTGATAGTTTTAATAAAGGCAGTTAACCTGATGGATTTTAACATTTAGCCTATTAACTTTTAGTACTTAGCAACTGCCCTCACTGAAAAGAAAATCTAAAAGATTAGTTTTGAATGGAGGCAAAGTTAAATTATACATATCTGTTCAGTTTCTTGTTAATGCAAGTATCTGATCAGCCAATCACATAGCAGGATATCTGTGCATTTAGGCATGTTGAAGTGGTCGAGATGACCTGGTGAAGTTTAAGATATGGCAAGTTCAGTTACTCTGATTTTCTTATATTTAGCATTTACAGAGAATGAAGAAGACAAAATATTCAGAGAATGGAGAACTGTTAGACTGCGTTAGACTGACTTGACCTAAAACAGTGACCGGAGCCCTGAATTGCAACAGGGAACTAATCCCCACCCAGGATTACTCCAAAAACAAGAAAGGCAAAATAATAAACGGGTGCCTGAAGGAACAACTTAAAAAGCTCAGATGGACACTCACCTAACTTAACTGGGAAGGTGTATTTCCTTTCTTCTCAAAAGGGAACATGACCGCTACATAAAAGCAAAAAAAACAAAAAACAAACGCCACTAATTCCAAACTCCCTTCTCAATCATCCCGGACAAGCCCCCACTGGTTACGTTCCCCTGAAAGGGTCCAGGAGATGAGGGAAAGTAACATGTTACCAACATGGCTCTCTGGCACTAGAGCTCACCTTTCTCTGGCCTTAAATACCTTTAACAGAAACTCAAATAACCCCTTGTTACAACCAAGACATGCAGAAGAGCATCTCTGAACACACAAATTACTTCCAGCCTTGAAGCAGATGGGCTGCAGCAGCAGAAGACCACACAGGTTGCGACTGTTAGCTAAGAACAGGAAACTGAGGCTATAAGTCACGCAAACTCACCAAAATTAGACAACAGAACGCTGTGAAAATGTTGCCTCGTCTGATGAGGCTTCATTCTTGCTGCCACATTTGGATGGTAGAGTAATTTGATGTGAAGGACATAAAAACATGGATACATCCTGCCTTGTATCAATGACTCAGGTTGCCAGTGGTGGTGTAATGGTGTGGGGGATATTTTCTTATCACACTGAGGGCCTTTAAGTACCAGCTGAGCATTATTCAATTGCCTGAGCCTACACGAGTATTGTTGCTGACCATGTCCATCCCTTTATAACACAGTGTATTCATCTTCTGATGGCTGCTTCTAGCTGGGTAAAACATCATATCACAAAGCTCAAGTTTCTTGAATGTGACAATGAGTTTACTGTGTCCAAATGGCTCTACAGTCACTAGATCTCAATCCAATAAAGACCTTTGGGAGTTGGTGTAACAGGAGATTTGCATCCATCAAATTTGCAGGAACTCTGTGATGCTATCATGTGAATATGGACCAACACCCTGACGAATGTTTCCAGAAGCCTTTTTAGTCAGTCCATGAAGAATTAAGGCTGTAATAGCAAGGCATAGCTAAAAAAAAAGTGGCTGACAAGTGTAGGTTTATTCCATGGAAAAAGACAGCTCTACTGTTACTGAATGATAAATGTTGCACAATGAAAAAAACACCCTACAAATTACACAGCAACAATGCAAAAGTTCATTTACCTGACCATTTTAATGGTGACAAACTATATGATACATCTGCTGCATCGCCACATGCACTTACCACATTAAGAAAAAGGGTGAATGGGGGTGAAATGTCCCATTATTTCCAAAAGTTTAGCCTCTGAATTACAATCTACTTTGCTCTCGCTTCCTTTTGTGCTGAGTGTTACGACACAGCCCTTTGCTCGTTTCAGGTTTCGGTGTGTCAGTAGTATTAGTATCTTTGCGTTGTCAATTTGGCATTAAAATGGAAATCGATTGTGCCGTGCTGTGAGATCCAAAGCACTTACCAAACACGGAAGACATTATTCAGCGAATAATTGGCTGCTGCACTGCCAAGCAGAATCGTGCCCAAGTGATTGCTCTGATTAGCCGAAGATGACCCTGTGGATAATTGATTTACTTATTGTAGAAAGATTAATGCAAATATTAATTGTCTTACAAAGTAGAAAGTTCATCTTAATCCTGGTGAGAAATTGTGTCTCTTTTAAATGTAGCTCTCTTTACTTTTGTGCACTTTAAAGATATTTGTAATTTTTCTTTTTTTTAGTAGATTTAATCTTTTAGCCTAAGGTAATGAAAACAGCAATGTCATTTAAACTAAAGTATGGGCTTCGTAGACTCCTTTTCTGGCCTGATGATCCATTAAATTATTTTGGGAGATCTTGCCCGAGTGATTAATCAGAGAGGTCCTGCATTTTTTTAAAGATAGAGCCTGAAATTTAAAGCAGCTAGCCCGCATCTTCTTGGGTAATCTGATCAATTTATAAAAGTTTCCAATGAAAAACTTACAGCCAGATTTGAGGAAAGTGTAACTGAAATGAACAAGAATGAACTTTTTACCCCATAAAATTTGAGTTTACCATATCTTCCCTGTACAGGAAAGAACTTCCTATAGTAGACAGCCTCTTACTGTTGTTTATTATAATGAAATGTGTCAGGCATTTAATCATGAAGACAGTTAAAGATGTTGCTGGAATTGTGCAGATCGTTTCATGTCATCCTCACAGCATTAATAGCGTGTTACATAACATGTTTGCAGAAATCTATACAAAGATACAAGCACAAATCTGTGATAGCTGCGGAGAAGGAGCATCATTGTTTATGTTGGCGAGCAGATGTGGACATTACCGGAGTTGTCAGTTCGATTTAAATAAGTGCCCAAGGAGCTGAAGAACAATCTCTGTGTGTAATGGACAGCGACAGTGTATTTACCTGAATATGTAAACAGAGAAAGCAGTCTTGGCCGAAGCAATTGTCTTGTCTAATAACACACAGGGTTCAAAATGTAGCCACCACACAGAGAGTGAAATAACAGCCTTATGCAGAGTCATTAAGAGACGATAAGTCTGATTTAGATCGTTCCCAGACACCAGAGAGAATGTTCCTATTGATCGATTGCACAATAAAGTGCAACCAAAAGAAGATTTATGTGATGTTTTCTTCATTTCTGCATGCAAATGTGGCAAAAATAAAGAGATCAACAGTGCTTATGAGCGGAATGGTGGGCAATCAGTAAACTCCTGTCAAAATGTTATCCGTTACTTGGGGTGTTTATTGATTTTTAGTCCAGTGCAGCTCTTCTTTTTACCTTTGTGAAGCCACAAACTGACAACTCTGTGCTGCAGTGTTGTAAACCTTCCCAGCCCTGTCATGAGAAATTAGTTCAGCACAAGTTTCCAGCAACAGTTTCAGAAAACACAACAAAGGGTACATTGCCCTTAAAATTGTCTGTCAAGCATTTGTGGGCTGTCACTGAAAAACAAGTTTGATTCATGGAGGGCCTGCAGGTATACCAGTCTGCAGGTATCCTGCACCACCCCTTTGAGTTCATCATTCAAAAGGTCAGAGCAGTTTCAGTGAAACAAGGCAGATCTATGCAATATTAATGCAGCTACTTAATGCTGTGGCTAGATTTTATAAATGCATGTACTATCCTATTGGAATTTTTACCTTTTAATAAAACAGGAAAAGCCCATATATAATTTAATAAAGGCATAATGCTACAGTAGAATACTGTACTGTGCTTATGCTTATATAAACAATGATGCAGACATTATTGTCAAATTGAGGAAAGTCCCTCTGAAACAGCAGTGGTGCCTGATTTAAATCCCATCATGTAGCTCTTAGTACAGCATGTCCACTAATGGAGCTTTGGCTGGATGCCTTGATCGATCACAAGACCGCAATGCTGAAGATGTCCTGATTTCGACAAATCGGGACCCATCTTCCAGTTTATGTCCTGCTGACACTCCAGCACTCAGGATGCAGAAGACCTGCTTAATCATGGTTGCTGTGGGCTGGGGGGGTGGTGCAGGACAGGTGCAGGCGAGATGGACAGGACAGGGAATCACGCGATGCATGCGTCACTGACATAAATCTGAACATCTTGGCTACTACATCACCTCCCCTGTGAGAGGAGAAGGCTGAATGTTGATGACTTTCTGATGGATGACTGATTCAGGAGCCATCGGATCCGATGATGGATCACAGCCAGACTGAACAGGTCATTGGCCACGCTAAAACTGTCAGCTCAGGGGTTTGAGGGAAACGTCGCCATGCAGAAGGAAAACATGCTGATGCAGTTTGTGCATATTAACTGTGAGTTCAGTGGAGCATCGGGTTTTCTTGGAGAATTTCTTTTTCATATTTCTCATTTGACAAATATCTTTAAAATAGAATAGGACGTAAACGCCCCTGGAAGCAGAGGTTCATTCGCCATACATTAAATTTTGACAACACATAAACCACCTGAATTCTGCCCAACCAGCATTTCAATTTTCAGGCTTCCAGAGTTTTATTAGCAATTTAACAGCAGCTTCAAGGAGAATGTTTTTATGGTATCACAGTGGTTATCCATCAGTAATCATCAGTGGGAGGAAGATTAAGAGGACAAGAAAGCCTATTTCTTTCAATGTATTTCATAAACAAATCTAAATCACCCCTCCAGTTACAATTTCTTAAGGAAATACAGTTCCTTTTTTGTGTCACATATAAAGTCACATCTGAGTTTTTGGGATTTCCTTATTAGAAAGATTCTCTACCTTAAGCAGCTCAAAGCACTATAACAAAATATACTGCAAGGTCACTATACTTTATGGGATTATTGGTAATTTTTTTTACTAATTTCAAGAGAAGTAATGCTGTTTTATTGCAGCGTGGGCAATAAATAGCGCCCTAAAAGGCTGTCATTGTTAAAGCCTGGACTTTGTGAGGATGGGCCAAAATCTCTTGTTCTCTCATGGGGAGACTGGCAGGAGTCGGGAAATGAGGACTGAATCAAGAGCACTTACACTGAGCGAGTGAATTTGGCAGGACTATAGCTGCCACTTTACTCACAGATCATTTCAAATTTCAGCAAGGTGGCCTCCCAAGCTGATCCTTTTTTGCAGAGTCAGGCTGAAGGAAAACTCAGTAATAAACAAGAAATGGCTTTATTATAGAGTACAGCGCAAAAAGGCAGCCCCATCTTCGTATTATTACAGCAGCAATTTATAGCAAATCACTCCTTTTTAAATGTGCCCCACTATTCAGGCTAGATTAAATTCTTATTTCCCTGTAAGATCTGCATATCTTCACCTTTTATTGCCACTGTCTACCTCAGCGATGTCATATTTAATGGATTATTCTGACATTTTTATAAAACAGCCCTATTTCCTTTTTTATCCCAAAGAGGTAGGTCAGGAAATTGATGCCACTTTAATAGCGATGGGGTAGTTAAGCTTAGCACATAGATAAAGATGGACATAACAAGGTGTGATGTCACTGACTGGTTTATAGAGACAGTATAAAAGATGCATTTAGCTTCTAGACCTTAAAAGTGAAGGTGATGTACAAGAATTTAAAAGGCTGCTCACCTAATCTATGTCCTTAGTAACTGTTGTCATAAGTAGTTTATGTTCTAGTTGCTGGTCTAAAACCTTATGGTCCCTTTTAGAACGAGAATAAAGGAGTAAGTAACTGTTCTATCAAGTCTTGGCAATTAGGGAACAAAGAAAATCATCATTTTCACTCACAAGTTTTGCAAAAAATTCTGATTTGGCCTTGATGATTCATGGTTCATTTATTTCTGCAGTCAGTGCTTGTAGAGTTTATGATGCAGCCTGAACTGTTGCTAGCATCTATACCTGCAGGCTGCAATGACTGCATAGGTTACTGCACAGGGTTTCAGAAAGCATCAAGGCTCTTAGAAAGACACATTCTGCACAATAAAGCAGATTTTTTAGGAACTACTTTGTAAATATGTCTTAGTGTATTTATGAACTATTAAACGTGTTGAAAGTCTGGGGAAAAGAAAATCTCCAGAGAGGCTGTCATGCTACACTTACAGTAAGTACATGTGCTCCTCTACGTATCTGTTTACTCCATTTGTTTAACCCAGGGGTCGGCAACCTGTGGCTTTAGTCATCTTTAGTCCTTATAGTGCGGCTCCGCGTGGTTTGGGAAAATAAATTTTATTTATGTTAGTTCTTTTTTAACTTGTAGTTCTAAATTGGAAGATTATTGTGATATTGAAATATAAAAAATATATATATTTTATTATTTTTTCATTATTCAAAATAAGCATCATACTCGCGGAAGCCGGTGTACCCGCCGAAATGCCATGCATTTATCGAGACTTTCAACCCCAGGTAGGCCAATTATGGATCTTCGGATCCACATTATGTCAGCAGCTATTCTCCTCCGTGAACTATGTTAAAAACAAACACCGCTCACGCCTCACAGATGACAGCTTACAGTCCTGCGTAAAGATGAAAGTGACTTCGTACAGCCAATTTGCAGACGCTGTGCGCAGAGGTTCAGGAGCAGAAGTTTTTTTCCAATTATCTTTTAAAAGTCAGGTCAAGGCTCCAAAAGCCCAAAGGCGATATAAGGGTGGCGGCTCACAACAGTTTTTGTTTGCTACATTGATCATTTTAGTTCAGCTGGGTGTCTTTCCTTTTGTTATATTTCTTTAAGAGTTCAAAATGTCTTCATCACATAAATGTAATTTTCTCTGTAGCACTTCATGGATTTAAGCAACACACCTTAGTTGTTCACACAAAGCATAAAAGTAAAAAACAATATATACAGTGTTATCTTCATTTTAGATGTCAAAAAGTATTTGCGGCTCCCAGTGTTTTCTTTTGCATGGAAACCGGGTCCAAATGGCTCTTTGGGTGTTAAAGGTTGCTGACCCCTGGTTTAACCAAAACCCTCAAAGTTATCTTTGAGTGTTTTTAAAAAATCTTTTTAAAAAAATTTAAAAGATTTTTAAAAGATTTGATTTGAATTTGTAATACTTTACTTGAATCTCTTCATCATAGATAAAATCCAACTATAATAAGAAGTAAAAATTACTTTCTTACTTATGGTGTAACTTTTTATTAGTTAGTTTGTTCGTGGCATTACAATAGCTTTGCCCGTCTTTCATATACAGTCTATGGTTTGCACTAGTTTATACTGGCAGTTTAAAGCCTGCCTGCACTTGGGGTAAAGTAAGCTGCTTTGGCTTGACTGGGGGGATAGAGCACATATCGTCATTAAATACAGACTTGTCAAATATTGCATGACAGCGTCCTGTTGGGTCTTTGTGTGTATTTTACATGAACACGAGCTGCCAAAGTCTTAGACAGAGGGAGTTCAGGGGAGAGCAGCCAACTGACAATCAGCACTGTGGCTATTCTCCAGAGAGTAGGTGGAGCTTTCTGACTGGGAATCAATTTTTTTTTTTTTTGCTTAGCATAATGAGTGAAATCATAGTATAAATATCTAGCCTGGCTCTGTCACAAGGTTAAGAATTACTCCATCAGAACCTCGAGAACTCACTATTTATAGAGTGTATTAGTACGCTTGTGAAAGTCTAGAAGGTTTAATGTGGTTAGTATACTCTCAGAACACCAAGCCTTACCATTTCCTTCTCTTTATTTATGGCTGGTGTTTCCAATCTTCCCATCTAACTTCTCACAAGAAAGTAAATTCACATATTTACAAATGCAGAGCTTTTTGTTAAAGATATTAAAGCACGAAATATAAGGATTAAAATGTAAAAATATGAAAATGAGAAGGGCCTCAAGCAACAGAAGCAACAACACACGATGCTGTTTGAAGGTCCAGTCTATCTTTTCTATTAATCAGTCACAGACACCTCATAGCTTTAATGCACCAGATCTCAGTTGCACTGGAGACGAATGGAGTCCAGTCAAAGACCATTTACATAACCGAGTGAGTAACGCTGCTGACTCTTGCTAAAATACAGACAGATGGGTTTAATTCCATTAAGTGAGCTACTGTGTGAGAGTGGAGTAGCAGCTGATCTACAGCATAGTACGAGGCTCTAGACTGTAAAACGAAGCCGAGCTTTAGGTGGAGATGACACGGGTGCAGGCAATCAAAGTGAGAGATGACACAGGGCAGAAGGTCAGCTAAGCAGATTACATCTCTCAAGGCCACTGACCAAATTTCCACTGAGTGGTTTGTCAGTTATATGGTCAATACGGTCATTACATGAAGCAATTTCGTTTCAGCATCAAGGGCAGCTGGATGTAAGCAATGCTGCAGAGATTATGTGTAGTACATAGATCATAGCTTCAGAGGAAGCTGGAGGCACACGCTCCATCATCATGAACAAGCTGATTTATAAATGCTTCAAATTATTTAATGGAATCTTTCGGAGTGTTTTCAAGCAAAATACAATAAATCAATGTACTCTACAGCTTTCTGCTTAATAACATGCACTTCCAACTTAACTTTTTTTGGTCCATTTTCTGATGAGATGCTCTGTTTACCAAATGTGTAAGTTGTAACTAATGAATTGAGTCATAAATCGTTTAAGCAACTTGAACTTTTCCATTTGTAGGCTCTGAATAATATCCTTGGCTAACATCAGTGTGACCACACACCTGCAAAAGACACTAATTAATGGTGATTAGCTGACATTAGTATGCTTATGAATCTTTAGTAGAGCAAACCTTTAGGTTTTAGATGTGTCATTAATCCAACACAGCTGATTTAAATGGCTGAATTTCATCCTCAACTTGTCTTGAAGTTCTCCAGAGTCCTAGTAATGAACTAATGGTAAAGAACATTTGATTCAGGTGTGTTGACCCGGGGTGATATCTAAACCCTGCAGGACACCTTGAGACCTGGAGTTCTCCACCAAAGAACCACCGTCCTTTCTGACCATGCTCTGCAAAAATAACTACAAAATTACTTGAACTTAGGTTGGTAATGGGGAGGGGCTACTCCAAGGAAACCACTGATCATTTGCAACTATTTCTTTCCAACTGAAATAACTCCAATTTACACAACAACAACGTTAAGTCCTAAAATCTCTGTGACCCTATCTGTGCGATAGGCTCCAGGCCCAGACAATCCTGAATCGAATAAGCTGAAGAAAACTGAAGCATGCATGTGCTATTGAAACACACAAGAGATAAATTGGATTCTGGTTTGGAAAGTTTTGAAGCAAACTGTAATTTTATAAAGTCTGTTAATACTAACCAACGTCTTGGCTTTTTAGGTAAAACATAATCACGATAATCCGAATAACTCGTCTTCAACAATCCGTTGAAACTGAATGCTGATTTTTTTTTTTAGGGAACAGGTTTTAAATGTGTAGCCAAAATTTTGCACGTACAGATTTTCTTTTCTTTTTACCTTTTTGCCTTCATTTAAAAGGAGCAGTAGAGAATAGAGAAACAGTAGACATCATTCATCTGTCCTTTCATTGATGGATCAGAGTGACAGTAAGGGAAGTGGAGCCTGTACTTTTATTTTTCATACCTATCTTACCCTTCTCATTGTTACCCATCTTTGTCAACTAATATATTTACTTTCATAACTTTATTTGGATTATTTTCACTTTATATATTCGCTGGTCACTATTTAATTGGGCCCACTTTTTCAGTCAGAGCTGACATGATTCTTCATGGCATAGATTCAATAAAGTGCTGCAAGCATTCCTCAGAGACTTCGGTCCATATCGCCATGACAGCATCACACAGTTGCTGCAGATTTGTTAGCCGCACATCCATGATGCAAATCTCCTATTCCACCACATCCCAAACGGGTCTGTCTACTGGACTGAGATCTGGTGACTGTGGAGGTCATTTGAGTACAGTGAACTCAGTGTCACATCTGAGAAACCAGTTTCACTTTAAATAAAGCTCGGTTGATAGTAAGGAGCCTAAACTTTGATACAGGTCAGGATGGATCCATACTTTCATTTTTTTTAAGCCAGATTTTGACCTTACCATCTAAATGTGAGAGCAGAAACTCTGACGCGTCAGACGAGGTAACATTTTTCCAATAATCTTTTGGAAAAACGTCAAATTTTGGTGAACTTGTGTGAATTATCACCTCAGCTTCCTGTTCTTAGTTGAGGCTGCAGGTGTGGTCTTCTGCTGCTGCAGTCCATTTGTTTCATAGTTCAGTGCTTTTTAAGTGGTTGATTAAATATTTGTCATGATGAGCACTGTTATCACAGACAGCAAACAAGATTTGATGTCTTTTAATGATGAAAAATCATATCATTAATATTGAAAGCTTTTGCCTGTTAAGGAACCACAATTTGAAATACTGCCTGCTGCATGGTACATCATCTATAAGGAGTTTCTTTTTGAGCATGCTATACACTTTGGCCTTGGTTTCCTTCCATATAGCTACCACAAGAATGAAACTGACCTAGGAAGACCAACAAAGGGGCAGCCGCGCAACTATCCCAGAAAGAGCTGAGGAGAGCCCCAGATGAGGGGTCACTCAGCAGCAGCGGAGCAGAAGCCAGGGGGAGTTGCAGTGACGTGCCCGTGAGCTCCGCCGGCAGCCAGCTGTGCCAGAGTGACCGAGCCCCAGGCCGGCCCGAGCGAGCCCCAGGCCCCAGGCTCCAGGCCCCGACAAGCAGCCACCAAGGAGTGAGCCGGTGTGTACCTGGACGCCCACCCCCGGACACAAAGAACCACCAACACACCGATGTCTGAGGGCGTCTGCCACTGGCAGGGGAAGTGGTGGGGGGAGATAGGCCTCCGTATCTTGGAGGGCCTGAGATGTCCCTAGAGAGGTGGCGTCTGATACCCAACCTGACATATAGACACAGACAAACAGGCACACACAGATACAGACATCCATTCCCACCCTCAAGCTCTCATATGCAATTACTCAGCACTCACCCAACGTGGAGACGGACACAAAGAGACACTGTACACACAATCACACTCCTCAAGCGTATTCTATACCCCGGGTCTAGGTACCCTTGCCCCTGGAGGGGGAAACTGCACCCAGACCCAGGTAGTGTTACCCTTTTCCCTGGGATGGAGAGAAGCAGACTGGCCCGACTCGGCAGCAGCAGGGAGGCCCCACTTTCCAGACCCCAATTGGACGGCCAACTCCTCCTCCCAGACCCCCCGCTCCAGCAGGCTGCAGAGAATGGGGGTGTGTGAAGTCTTCCTTGGTCTCTTGTGTTCTGGGGGCCTCTGGATGTCTGGAGTTTTGATCTCCTCTATACCTGCTTCATGCCCTGGAGGACAGGGCTGTGGCTCCCCACAACCTCTAGCAGATCATTACATGAAGGAACCTTTTAATTCAAGCGCGCTCATGCTCACAGGCGTATACACGGGTGCTCACACACACAAACTACACCCTTTTTGGCTCCTACCTCAAAGCACACTGTGAGCTGTCGATCTTACGTGCTGCACAATAATGTTTAATATTTAGTATTAACTGTTATATTCCCATAGATCATCGTGAATTTGTTTATTATGTTGCTCTTTTTTCTTTCTCAACAGGTGATCCAGGTGATTGATATATGTATTTTTTGTCTGCTTATTTTGTTGGTTTTTGTTTTTTGCTCTTTATCCCCGTCCCTCTTCCCCGCTGTTTTTCTTTCCCTCTTTCTTTATCCCCTTTCTTTTCCCCAGTCAAATCTGTCCCATATTTAGCAAGTGAAAATAAAATAAAATAAACAATAAAAGGTGAATCAAATAGACCATTACGGCAAGGCTGGGATGGTCCATTTGGTAAAGAAAATCCGTTGGGCATCTTTCTTCGCCTTTAGACAATAATTCTGATGGCAAAAGAGCCAGACAGGACAGGCAAAAAAAAAAAAGAATGAAACTGACCTGCAGCCGCACAGGTCAAACCCTGAAAATATTTTCTGGCTCACTGGCTGAACATTAATAATCTCTCTGCTTTGCATCAGATTTAACCTTGGCCCTGCTGGTTGAGAGCCACAGATCCCCGCATTCGTCTTCCAGACATTTAATGACATTGATTTAGCATTTAGCCTTTGTCTCCACTGTGCCACTCCGGTCTGAATTGTAATATCTTCATCTTCTACGCCCCAACCTATTTTATTGCATCCATATAACTGGGTTTCTAATGGAGCTTTATTAGCAGGCCCTGTGCTCAGGGAAGACATTTGATCCTCACTGTAAACCCAGTAATACTCTGTCACTTGCACGGCAAAACAAGTCCTCAGGACAGTGAGTACACCACACTATCGGCTGCATTTCATTGCATACACACACATAGCCACACTTTTAAACTGTTAATCAGATATTTCCTAAGTTGCGCACTTTAAAAAGCTTAATGATCTTAAGAAGAAACGTTTTAGGGTTTTATAAGGAAATATGTTACTTAGTGTATCCTTCATGTTTCATATTTTGTCTGTCTTTCAGAATCCAAAGTGGTCCCAGAAATTATTCATCTACAAGAAATGAACTGCTTACTTTTTATGTCCCATCATCACAGTGCAAAATTTATGCTTATGCCACAGGTGATCCACATGGAGCAGATGATGTGATTAGATTTTAGAGCATCTTTCTGCATAAATCTGCATGAGATAAAACTGATTTATTAAAAAATTCTCCCAATTTGTAATGAGAAATCTCTCCTGCGAGGATACACCGGTAATCTGTCACTGCACTGGTCACGCAGTCTGTTTTCATCCAATAAAGCAATTCCATCTGGGATACAGTTGACATTCTCCAGTGAGCTATTTCTTTACATTTGTGTAACCTAAATCCGAATTCCCAAGGTAGTTTTCGGCACCATCTTTACACAGATCCTGATTTTAAATCTGCCCATGTGGATTTGCGCAATCGTAAACATGCTTTACCAAGCATGTTTAGCTCCCAGTAATCAGCTAATTTAATTGCATGTACACACAGGCAAAGACAATAAAGCAATGATTGCACCTCTTGCTTTAATCAACTGTTAGAAAAGGGCCGGGTAGTTACAGATAGCTTTAATGTCATGTGGTGGTTTATCATTTTTTGACTCACTTTCTCACATCAGCTAGTAATCTGCAAGATGAATATATCAGGATTAACTTGATATTACAAAGAGGGAATGTGTGTTGTATGTCAAATTCTTTTGAACCTTCTCTTTTTGTTTATTGGATCTAAGCGGAGCTTTTAAAAAAAACTTTTAGATGATATATTATAACACGAGGATTATCCTTCTCCAAATATACAGAGACTTTTCAGCAACACCTAGGAAGAAGAAATGGGTAACCAAATATAGCAGAAACCCACAGAGGAGCTATCATGTGCAAATGTCTAATGCCATGTGGGCCTGCATGGCAAACAGACTAGTTTATTCAACTTCTGTCACACTGTGAGATAAAACAGAGAAGTGTGAATGAACCTTGAATTTCACAAGATGATGTAACAACAACTTGTGACAGTAGCCGACATTCTTCAAAGGCTGTGGCGTTTGAAATTTTATTGATTGCCATTAATATTCCTCAAACAAATGCAAAAGAAACAGCCTGGACTTTTGAGAAAGGACAGGGCAAATTTGTACTAAGGTTGTGGTCTTATGCTGTTGTAACTCATCAGCCTATGTGTTGGATATATTCTTCATTGTGCTTTTTGGCTAATTTCAGTTATGAGACTGGTGATCTTTAGTTACCATACCCATTTTCTTTAGCTCCAAATCAGGTTGGCTGTTCAGCTTTATCATCAACATTGTTTTTTTTGTTTGTTTGTTTGTTTTGTGGTCTCAGAAGGGTCCGTTTCAGAAATCCTGCCTTTACTGATGTGTCATAGTTCCTGGCCTCTATCTCCAGGATTTTATCTTACATACTGCCTTGCCCCATGCCCTATGCTGCTTTACAACTGCACCGTGCCGTAATCACATGATTAAGCATGTGTAGAGGTGTTCTTATTCATCTTCTTGAAGTGCCCAATGAGTTTGTCATGTGCAACCCTCATCTTTTTCATTTTCGTTGTAAAGTCATTACATTTGGCCTGGTTTTGTGGCAGGGTGGTGTTGAGAGGGCCATCAGTAATGAAAAATTATACAGTGCAAACTGCAAGTCAGCATTTTGATTTCTACATCTTCTGCAGTAGAGGCATTAGCAGGATTTTTTTTTAATGGGGTGGACCAGGAGTGGCAAGAACACAGCATGGGAACACAGTGAGGGGACCTACAACACATGAATGAGACCAGAAATGTAAGGTTTATGTCACAGCTGCCTGAAATGTTTCTGTAATATTTAATCCACAGGTATGTGCAAGCGCTTTAGCTGGAATCATATTTATTGTTTTACAAAAAAGCAAAAACATGATCTTAAAGCATATGATTATTTTTCAATTAAGATGCCATATTACAGCTATTTACTTCCATTTCTGAACAGAGAAATTAGTTTTAGTGGTTAAATATTTGATTAATTTCTGATTTCTCAGAGAAGTCTAATGTGATGGTTTAAATTCAGGTATAAAAAACATGAATTCAATTTGTTATTTACCTAATAACTAATGTTAAACTTGATTATCCAGCATACAGTGGAGTAAAAGGAAAATGTAGTATAAGATGGAAACAGTAAAATAAAGCACAAATACATTAAAGCTCAGCAAAGCATTAATTTGGGTTAGCTGCTATTAGCCTCAGCTAACAGATTAGCTTCGCTTAGCTGTTTTTAGCTTGCATTAGTGAATCTTTCTTTAAATAGAACAACATTGTTGAACTTGGACACTTGCCGAATAAACTGTCTTATGATGTGAGCATGTAATCAAATGATCAAAATTAAGTCAGAGGAAAACTGTGGGGTTTTTTTTAGGACATTTTATATTAGGTATAATGTTAGCTTAAAACTAGCTCCTGTTGTTATTTAGCTGGCTAGTTTTTATCTGTCCAGACACACTACTTAATTTCTATTTATTCAATTCAATTCAATTTTTAAATTAAATTCAGTTTTATTTATATAGTTCCAAATCACATCAACAGTTAGTTGCTTTAATAGTCTTTGTACTGTAATGTAAAGACCCATAGAGGGAAAACAGAAAAAAACAACAACAAAAAAAACCAAACCACAACAATCAGATAACCCCTATGAGCAAGCATTTTGGAGACAGTGGGAAAGAAAAACGGCCTTTTAACAGGAAGAAACCTTTAGCAGAACCAGGCTCAGGGAGGGCTGCCGTCTGTTGTGACCAGTTAGTAGTGAGGGGAAGAAGACAGGACATAATTATGAGTATAATATTTTTTTCCGTTAAAGAAACAAAAAATAAATAAATAAAAAAAGCTCTTCTCATTTAAAACTTCTAGAGCGTGCAAAAACTGTGTAAAACCAAGTGTTTCAGGCAGCCTGTAGCCTGAGCTTTTGCCATGTAAAGAAAATCATAGTAGGTCCACTTTAAATCAAAGGATCACATGAAGCAAATGTGGATTTTTTTTTTCTTACACTCATCCAAAGTCAGATTATGTGTTTAAAGCAGTGTCTGCTGCTAGATTTTTGCAGCAAGAGGAAAGTAAATGAAAGCCACTCAGTCACTGATGGGCTGGAGACAGAAACAGAGCCACTTTGTCTTCAATAATCTCAGCGCAATATGCCTCGCATCTCATCTCCCGAGAGCATCATTTCCCTTTATGGCTCACACTCCTAAATGGCTGAATTATGCCACCAAAGATCAATGCAAAATTTCACCACTCCCTAGCGTCTCAAGACAAGTTGGCTTTCCAGCCCTTAATCTTAAAATTATAGGCCTTTGGAGCCTGTCTGGCATATAAGACCTATGAGCCCAGCATTAGAAGTAAATCTCTCTTTGCCCACTAGATGTATAAGGATGTTATGATTTAAGAATATAAAATGACATAAATCTTGACTTGGTCTACATAGAATTTCAGCCACGTTTATCTTAGGCCAATCAGACAACAGCAATATTTCCATTCACCTACAGGCAACCATGAAGGGAAATTCTCAGATCACACTGAACCTCTGCCGCCATCTGCTGGTTAAACAAAAAAACCCATCCACTCCAGAAGAATATATTTCTTTAATACATTTCTCAATTCACCAGTCACATTACAGCCGACATGATTACTTTTTATATTATCAAAAATCACTGAAAAAAAATGCAGTATCATAAATATATGACAGTCTCATATATATATTTTTTGTACATATTCATTTCAAAGGTCCCTTAGTTTAAAAATAAGTGTACAACCCACCTAAAAATCTGATAGAAATCTGCTAAATTCAGCGCTGTTTTTTGTCCTGTAAGAAGTATTTGAAACAGAATGGCTTCTGTCTTTAAAGGGAAGCAACTATAAAGTAATGATTGCCTTGATCTCATTTTATTGCTAGAAAGATATCCTGATTCATCAAACAACCATTGAAGATCTTAACATATGTTCAATTAAATAAGATTTAAAAAGGCCCTATTAGCAAAAGCAGAAGCATAGCACACGGACATTTTACACACAAAAACAACAACAACAAAAAAACCAAACTGATTATTTCAAAGGTACAAATGTGAAAATGTGGAGTGTGGCTTACACGCTGACGGTGTGAATCTGAAATACAGTCAAAGACAAACAGTTCAGGTCAGGAAACAAGTGAAAAGATCAACAGGAAGACTTTAAAAGCATCTTGTGCTTATTCTACTCCTCATGGGGGAGCACGTGTTTTTAAACACCTCCCTCCCTGATTTGTTCACCATCTCGCCTCTATTTACACGTCAATCCATCCCATTAATGTTCGTCTTTATATCGGTCTCACTGCCAGTCTTCATCATCGTCATCCTCCCCCTCTGACGAGTCCTCTTGGCTGCTGGCCTCAGCCTGCTCTGACGCTCCATTCCCATTACCTCCCCGCTGGGTCTCTGCAGCAGACACAGCTGCCGCCGCCGCCGCTGCTGCTGCTGCTGCCGCCGCCGCCGCCTTCCTGGCTTGAGCTGCTGCCTGCTCCTCCTCCTCCTTCTGACGCAGCGCTGCAGCCTTCTTCTCCTGCTCGGCATGACTCTTCATGTGAGCGCTTCGACTCTTCACTTTATAAAACACTCTGTAGGGGAGGAAAACGGTGCAGCGTTATGCTTGACAGCAGCTGTTTGGAATAAAGCAGCGCTATTGAGAAGAAAAAAAAAAAAAAAAAAAATCACAGAAACTTCTAAACACACTTTGCCCCACAGAGATCAGCACACTGAGATGAACCAAAAATCACCAGCATTATTTGGACTCTTATAATGAATGAGCAAACATTCATAACACAATGCTAACAGGTCAGGAATTAACGCCAATCTCTGCGATGGCTTTTGTCGTACCTGTTGCATTTCTTGCAAGGAAAAATCTGCTCAGGTTCCTGCGAGGGCTTCAGTGGCACCCGGGGCTTCTTTGCAGCAGGCTCGGCCCGAGATCTGGGAAGTGCTGGAGACTGATGAGCCTCTTTATGAACAGGATCTGGCTCTTTGAGCACCAGCACTGTTCCGGCCTGAAGAGGCAGAAACAGAAGATTGAGTTTTAGCACAGTTTGGACCAATGGTTCATAAAATTGTGATTTTTTTCAAATAAATAAATATATAGTTTTTTCTGTTATTTTAAACAAATATATTAACTGATAAGGATATGTATCAAAGAACTATGAAATGAAACTTACATAGTCATGAACCTGTAGTGACTGAGCGACCCTCGCCTGCTGTTTTCTCTCATTGATCTGCTCTAAAGACATATTCTTCTTGTCATCCTCATCCGCTTCACCTTGAGTCATCTTCGGCTGCTGTGAACTCTGTAAGGAATCCCACCAGGGAAATTAGGCAGACTATGAACCAGAATCTTAAACATTACTTAAAGACAATAAGATCCTTGTTCCTTCATTAAAGGGGACCCGTTATTTATTTATTTTTTTACCCTAGTCTTTCTTCTTAATTGTCAAAAAAGGGAAACCCCCCCCCCCCAAAAAACAGCGGTTTTCCTTAATAAAGTCGCAGCTGTTGAGAGTTTTGCAGCCTCCACTCCCTGGTACACTTGACTCAGCTTTCTCAAGATTTACTCAGAATGCTTTCTTAGTTAGATCACCCCCCCCCCCCCCCCCTTCCTAAAAAACGAAAGCACATTAACAGTGGATACACAAAATGTATTACTCTATTCAAGGAACCCAGATGTGGGGCAGACAATCAGAAGTAAAGTGGGTATCTTGTTTCAAACTAACAGGCTCTATATACGGGGAAGGATAGGATTAGATCAAAAATTGGATCTAGACATCTTTATATAGAGTAATAATCATATATAAATATGATTATTACTCTACATTTTTAGACCAGCTGATGTGCAACCCTTCTTTTCTCACAACCACCAACTCATCGTTCTTGATTCCAGTGATCTTAACATTTTGCGTGGCCAGAGCACATCCTTATTTTGGTACTTTTGTAAATAACTGCTGTCAACCAGAGAATAGGCCCAGGGGTTGCTTTATTGAGGGTCACACAAATACATGTATCAGAAATGCTGAAGAAAACCACTGGCTGAAGGGTGTCTGTTTGTTTTTGCTGCCGTGCATTTAAAATAACATAGCAGCAAAAAGACGTGGCACAAAGCATCTTTCTCCATGTGCAGACATCTGTACTCACACACAATGAAACCCCTTCTTAAAAACACTAAAGTTCCATTTGATTAGTTGAAAAAAAATGTTTACGACTTTTAATTAATCCTAAATATATTCAAACAGATAAATATAACATGGAAGACACATTCAACCATGCACAATGAAACGCACATGAGACATTGCAAATACTACATATACGGTCATGGTAAACAGTACACCAATCAATTCAAAGGTTTTATGTACAAGCACATAATCTAAAGCACACCTGGTGTACTTAAGTAATGCTAGGTAAATACAACCTCAAGTGAGCAACAATACAACATATTACAAAGTGTTATTATTTAATTAATTTTAATTAATTATTGAATTTGCCAAAAATTAAGAAGCAGTGTTTGAAAAGCTGAGTGCATCCCATAATTCAAGAGCTTATTTAACTACCTTTAGAAGCACTAACGTGAAGTAACCGTTTTCTGTGACTTAATCAGTCTCTCACATCATTTTGGAGGAATTTTGTCCCACCCTTCTTTACAGTGTTGCTTCAGTTCACTAAAGTTTGCAGGCATTTGTTTATGCACAGCTCTCCAAGCTCCCGCCAAAACATTTCAGTCAGGTTGACGTCTGGTTTTTAATTGGACAATTATAACACCCAGAAATGATGTTGCAGATTTACTGCTGGGTTTGGGGTCATTCTCCTGTTTTATAACTCTAAGCTTAAGCTGTTGGACAAATGGCCTCACATGGTTTACTTTGCCTGCAAAACCAAGCCCAAATCCTCACTCCTCCACCAACGTGCCTGACAGTTGGTATCAGGCGCTTGTGCTCTAATGTGTGTTTGTATGAGAGGAGTTTCAGCAGATGTGGTGCTGTTAATTATGGCCATGAGGCTGTTGAAGAGGCCTTGGTTTCAAGCCACACTGAAGTCATTTATTGCACGTCTTCCTCCTGCTCTCTTACCCAGCTTTCCCGATTCCTCTCCACTGTCCTATCTCAATAAAGGTTAACAAAATCAATCAAATGCATTTGATTAGCAGCACCTGGCTGCCACGTAGCATCTTGAGGCTGTAATTTTTCACACAGTGCTTCTGCATTTTGGTTTAACTTTTGTTAACTAACAACACGGCGCAATAGAGAACCTGAGATAAACAATAAACTAAGGACCAGATTACTTGACCTTAGAATTCAGGAGGTGCTTTTTATCACCATGACTGCATATTGACTCTTTAAAATAACTGTCAGATTTAACCGTGCTTACCTTGACGTCCACGACTGCCTCTGCGTGTTTTTCCACAGGTGAATCAGGAGGGCCGAACATTAAAATCCCATTGCGACCAACCTTCACCTGCTTCTTGTATGTGTAGTAGAACTCCACACACTGAGCCACGGTCTTAGTCCGCACCTTTAAAACAGTCAGAGAAGCGTGCACATGTAAAGCTTTATTGAATAGGAAGAATACGTAAGATAATCCTTGAGAGGTCACTCTGTCTCAGCTTATTTTACCGCTTTTTTTTTTTTAAACCCACATTTCCTATAAAAGCAGTCGTTTCCTGTCGCAAAGAGGATGTGAATTTTTCAGTCTGAATGACTTTTTGAACCTTTTTAAAGATGCGGCTCGTCTTTGTGTTGAGAGGTGAGCGTCCTCTTCCTGTTTACTCATTTTCCATTACATCTAAATCTGGCATCATGCAGCAAAGACCGAACGTCTTAAGTGTTATTGTCTTGTTTGATTAAAGCAATTACATGAATGCCTCGAGGAGTGCGCAAAGGATTTATTGACGCTACACAGAGTGCATTTAATCGTATGCAACTGTTTGTTTGGTGGCTTTCTTCCCCCCCCGATTCACAGTTGTTCTTGCTGCAGGGTCAAATTAATGAGCATACCAGTTTCTGGACCAGAAAGAAGTCCTTCCTGTAGGCAGAGATCCCCTTATTGAAAAACCGCTTCTCCTCTGCTGTCCAGCTGTCAGAGCCTGAGGGGAAAACAAATGCAGTAAAAATAGGTAAGTGAGCAAGAGCATAAATTGCAGAGAAAGGCAAAGAGAAAGCATGGGACAGCTGATTGAAGCAATTAGCATAAAAAGCTTCTTTTTGTTGTTGTTACCTGAGTAGTGATAACCTATCAATTGATGGCCTTTGGGGAAAATTGGATCCTGATGCATCAAACGTCCCAGTGTTTCCTTAAAAGTTGGCATCACCGTGAGCAAAGGCATGTCCCTCATTTGAAAGCTATGAAACACTTACAAGTAGAAGTGTAAATAATGTAATATCTGTACGTCACTTTACTCACAAGGAAATCTCCTCCACATTCATGAAAACAGTGTAAAGCCAGCTCCTGATTGGTTCCTCCTCCTCTCAAAACGCTCGAACATGCCATGTTCATCAAATCCTCCACTACAAAGAGAATGTGAGGAGTGTCGATGGTGACAAAAAGCTCAAAGTATGAATAAAAAGCGAGGTCGGTAGGTCACGTGTTATGATGGACACTTACTGGTCTCTTTGTCACCATGTTTGAAGGCGGCGTCATCAATAGGAACCCAAACCAAGTCCGCTTTGTGCTGGTCGGACTGGGAAGAAGCTTCATCTTGCAAATCAGGAATTTCTGCCTGGTACTTTTGCCCAATGTTGATCCGTCTGAATGCCAACACAGAGGGCTGAGTTATGAAGCCGTCAGTTAGAAACAATAGTAGGTTGTTTGGATGTTTAAGTGCTACTCACGGTTCGAGGCTCACAGGTGTAGCCTCGGCGTTCAAGGTGAAGCTGGGCGGCGTAACGTCTGAACTCGCTGGAAGAGGCGAATGAAAAAGCTCTTGCTTGTTAAGTAATTTATTCAAATAAGTAACTCACATATATCACTGCAAAAGAACTGAAGCAAACGAGACTCACTGGAACGCAGAAGGCTCCGAGCTGCAGACTTGGGCGTAGGCGGGGGCGGCAGGATTTGGTTGGTTACAGCTATGTTAGTGAGGAAGGTGGAGAAGTAGAGTCCGGAGCCCTCCCGCACAGGAGACAGGATGGGTGGTGGCGTGTATGGGGGAAAGGTAAGTGGGTTGTCCATCAGGCGCACTGGAGAACGGAGGTTGCTCTGAAAGGAAGTGATGCTGGAGTAGACGGATGGTGCGATGAAGGTGGATGGTTTTGGGGGAGGGATGATGAGAGGTTCGGGACGTGGCCTGCGCTTCAGTTTAGCTTTTCCGTCCTCATCAAGTCCTGTATCGCTTTCCTCATCCTGGATGGAAGAAGCAGAGTTAACACAAACCTATATTTTTTATAACAATCATAAGCAGGTTTCACGCCTGACTGATCAAATTCAAGGAATAAATTCTCCCTGCTATCCTCCACCTTCCTCCTGTATTAACCTTTATTGCTCCTGGATCAGACACAACCGGCCATTAAGCTGACTGAACATTCTCACGTGGTTTATTGTGACGCAATCTAAGTTTCTCTGTGAGAAGGGAAAAGCCACACACAGACAACAATACCTCATCAGCTGGGGTGTAAATGGGCTTCACACAACAAGTCAGGTTTGAAAGGCGTTTTTAAAGTTCATCGATTTATTATTAAATCTCAGGTCCCGATCATTAACTGTATTAAAACATCCTTTTGGACTAAACTGTTTCTGATATTCAAATTATGCTAGTGTTTTGAGACTTATGTGATAAAGGTTTGTACCTCTATGTCCAACATTTGAGGACCTTGTTGGAAATTAAAGGAACAGTCCCACACAGAAAAATTGAACATTTTCTCAGGCCTGTAGTGCCATTTCTCTGTTGGTGTCAAACGCCCAGCTTTGGAAGCATCGCCTGTGCATTCAGCTGGGACTTGCCTTAATTTTATGACTTTGCAAAAAATAAATAAAACTCAGCTGCAACTCCAGAAATCCCAGCACCCAGTTTCTCCAGTAAACAGAGAAACAGAGTCAGAACTGGCACAAGCTAAAATCCCCTAGGAAGAAGTACTAGGACCACATTACGGAAATGTTCATTTCATTTTAAATTTGGAGATTAAATTTGTCGTTTGAAGTCAAACAACTCCCACAGCTGCTATACTCTCTACAAAATGCTGGGTATAGATGAGTAATTGAAACGCCAACTTTAATCTCTGCATTTTGACTGTTTTCTCAAAATGAACAATGACATTTATGTTGTTGCTCTAATACTCCTACTTAATACTATCATTAATGTTTACTTCTCATCCCACTGTCACAACCACGAGCTTCTCCTCAGCATGATCGCTGGCTTCCTCCCACAGTCCAAAGACATGCATGCTAGCTTAATTTGCGATGTGTGAATGATCACCCATTTTTTTGGTACAAGCCCTGTGACAGATTCATGACCTGTCTGGGTTATGTGGTTATGAAAATGTATGAATAAAGTCATTCTGAAAAAGAATGACTTGACTTTGCAAATGTATTTTTGGCACGTTTAGCACTAAACGGGTCATGGTGTCGCTTTACAGTAAGAATAAGCAGACCTCTCTACACCAAACCTACTCGACCAGATAAAAATATCTAAGCTCGATTCGGGGTTTGTCTTCTCCCTACATTGATTTTTTTTGCATTACACACATAAAATAGATTTAATCATCTGGCCCAGTGATGAGTGCACTTCCTGAATCTGACTTCACTGTGAACCTACAGTCTGTAATGATGTTCATGTGGTTCAGGATTTTGGAATTAATGAGTCACATCATCTAATTCAGTCCATAAATTGTGGGTTGGTCCAAGTTTCAGTTGCACATCTCTGTTACTCCTCAGCAGATGTCTGAAAGACTCAAAGTCTCAATGTTTAACCACTGCGAGGTCTAAGGCGACCTATGAGAAGTAGAACTTTGAGGTTGTTTGTGTAACTGGGTGGGATGACATTGTCTTTGCTAACAATACTGCTCAAACTTGCATTTTAAAGGGGGATATCAAGGTAGTTATGCAATGTGGTCTAAGCCTGAATAAACATCTACAAACACGACGTCTGTAAATGTTTCATCGTGGTATGCAAAAAAAGAAAAAAGTCCCTTTAAAGTGACTGAAAGGAAAACAATTCAAATCTCTCGTCCTCGGGGAACTAACCTGAGCAAAACTCTCAGTCATGGTGCTTCTCAGCGATCGCCGGCGAGCCACAATGACAGAAGGTTTGCGATCGGATGGTGCAGCAGGCCGCTCGCCCTGACCGGGCCGCCCCTGAGCCCAGCCACCCTGAGGATCTGTTTGACCTCTGTGCACTGGCACGGATACTGGGATGACCAGGGGCACCATTGCGGCTTGCCTGCTTGAAGCACCGTCTTCCTGTTGAGGCACAATAAGGAAAGAGGCAGGAAGATTAGAAAAGGCAGAAGAGAGTTGAGGAAGTAGCAGGAAAATAAAGGAAAAGGGATTGAGATATAAAAAGAGGAAGAAGTCCAAGTGGTTATATGAGCTTTTTTTGCATTCAGCTTCAATTTTAAAAAAAAAAAAGAATCAGAATTACTGTTTCTGAACAGAAATATCTATTCTTTCTTTGTTTTTTGTAGCATTTGAATCACTAAAAAGTCCCAAAGATACAACAGACATACATTTCTTACATTCACCAGCCACTTTATTAGGTACAGCTGCTTTAACTGCTCATCAGTACAAATATCCAATCAGTTAATCACATGGCAGCAACCCGGTGCATTTAGGCAAATAGTCACGGTTAAGATTATCCGCTGAAGTGCAAATCAACCACTTGGAAGAAATGCGATTTAAGTGACTTTAAATGTGGCATTGTTGTTGCTAGATGAGCTTGTCTGAGTATTTCAGAAACTGCAGATCTACTGGGATTTTCCCCACACAAGCATCGCTAGGGTTTACAGAGAATGATCAGAAAAAGAGAAAATATCCTGCGAGCAGCAGTTCTCTGGGAAAATTGCCTCGTTGATGCCAAAGATCAGAGGAGAATGCCCAGACTACTTTGCGCTGTTAAATAGGCAACAGTATCTTCAATAATAACAATCAAGGTACGCAGAAGAGCATCTCTTAACTCACAACATGAGCTACAGCAGCAGAAGACCACACTGGGTGCCACTCCTGGCAGCTAAGACAGGAAACGGAGGCAAACAACTCAAACAGGCTCAACAGTTGCACAACAGATAAAAAATGTTACCCGGTCTGATGAGTCTCAGTTTCTGCACCGACATCCAGGTGGTAGGTCAGAATTTAGTGTAAACAACAGGATAGCGCACCACATCACTGAGCTCATCATCTCAAACTGTTCTTGAACATCCCAGTGAGCTCAAATGGCCTTCGCAGCCACCAGATCTCAATCTGGCTGAGCACTTTTGGGATGTGGCAGAACGGGAGATTCATGCAATGGACGTGCAGCTGATAAATCTGCAGTGTTATGTCATGACATCAATATGCATCAAAATCTCTGAGGAATGTTTCCAGCACCTTGCTTTAGGTATGCATACACTAGCAGATCTAGTTGTACCTAATAAAGTGTCCAGTGAACATAGAAAGCACAAAAAAAAAAAAAAATGCAAATAAAGTTCAAAAATAGATTATTTGAATAAAAAGTAGCAATGACAACAACAACATGATACTATCGCGTCAATCTGGACAAATTTCTCTGAGACAACTCATTTAATCAATGCCACAGAGGAAACATGTACCCAATAAAGTGGCGGATAAGTTTACTTTTAAGATTTAAAAGCACCTAAATGATAAAGAAGTAACTTATTATTTTCCTCAAAATTAATTCCACAACCAATAAACGCATATCAGCTTGAAACGCCATAATTAAGAGCTCAATTAAAAATGAAAATTTAAAATAAACACCACAGAGCAGAAAAATTAAAGTCTCTTTCGAAACATGTGCATTACACCTGTAAAAAAAATAGAAATATATAAAATTTCATCATAGGGCTTTACAAGCACATACTTTGGCAGGCTTTCGGAGACGTCCACATGCCTGCCTGGTATTTCTGCTCATTCTAACTCAAAGAAAAACTAGCAAAATGAGTAATCCTGGCTTCTAGTGGTGGGGGTTAAAGCATGAATCAGTTTTGTGATTTATAATTAGTCAAAGTTAAGAACAAAAGTAAAGACACTCGAGTCTCGTCTCCTGACCTAGAAAACAAAGTGCAGTTTAACTAACCACAAGGAAACAGCTCTGGGTTGTGAATCGCCACCTTAAACCTGTTTGGCATGTAGTGGGGAGAAAAGGAGTGTAGCTATACAGGTTGACAGTGCTGCCCCTCCCTAGCTCTGCTGAATGACTGGGAAAAGGCCTGAGGAATGTGGAGGTGTGCAGACATGCAGCTGCTCCAACGTGCGCGTGGTGCAAGAAAGCCTTCGATAAGCTTCGTAACCCCCTGAGGGAAGAGGACTACCTGTCCGTTTGCTTGCGTTAAAATGGACTCAAACTGAGTTTTACTCATTTTTTTTTTTTACATAAACACAACAACAAAATAAAAACTGCTAAAGAAACCTCAAAGAAGCAAGCCCCAGTGGGTGTGCCATGCTTAAAGTAAATATTATATATCCTGAATAAAACGACAGAGCGTATCATCTTTCATACAGCAGTAAAATGAGGAGAGCAGATCAAAAAGGCGAATCTTCAGTGAACGGCAGACATTCAGGTTTCACCAGATACGTTGTCTGCAGTATCGATGTGCAACTTGTCAAAACAGCCCGCAATGACTGAGGCTCAACAGCTGCACGAGTCGAGTAAACAAGCCCAAGAAAAGGATTTTGTAAACCATAGGGAAGTTCTGCATAGAAACAGAGTCCTTCCTCTTTGTACAGCTGCTTGCCAACTTTGCCAGATGAGAAAATCTGCTCTCACTTGCACAAATGAGCTGCCTGCCCCGTTCCCACTCAAGCAACCTGAGCCTAAAGAGAGTATTTTATTTCTTTTTTTAAAATCATATTACTCTCATAAATGATTGATATATTCCCTACAGCAGCAGTGTAATGAGCCATTTCTCTTTTACCTTTACAATTTTTGCAGGCAGGGACTCCATCTCTGACGCCTTCTGTGCCAGGGTTTCCAAGTTGATCTCCTTGGATGCTCTCCTTCTCCTACGGATGACCCCTCCTGTTGTCACTTGGCTTTCCCCTGCTTTCGCAGCCTGTGCACCCGCTACTCCGTTTTGGGGCGGTGGAGGCTCTTTGGCTTGAGACCAGATGTTTGTGGAAGGGGGATCCAGTGGCGACTGCCCCTCCCTGGAAAGGCGACGCGAGCGCCGAGGAGCAGCCGCGTTTGCGGGCTCTGTGGGATTTGCGCCGGCCTTTTCGGGGCATTGATCAGGAACGGCTGACGCGTCACAGCTTTGAGCCTCCGCTTCCTGCCGCGGCTCCGTCGACTGAACGTCTTCTTTGGACCCAGTTTCAGATGGAGGCGGCTCGGCAGGCTGATAAGCGACGAAGTTTTGGGTCTGCTGCTGTTTTGGTTGCACCTGTGGCTGTGTCGTGTCTCGCTGTGGCACATTTTGCTGCTGTAGCTGCTGCTGTTGTTGCATTTGCTGCATTTGTTGCTGTCTCTCCTGGAGCTGCTGCTGCTGCTGATACTGTTGCTGCATTTGTTGCTGCAGCTGTTGGATTTGATGCTGCTGGATTTGGTGCTGCTGTTGCTGCAAATGTTGCTGTTGTTGCTGCTGCTGCTGCTGCTGCAGCTGAATCTGATGCTGTTGATGCAACTGTTGTTGTTGCTGCTGCTGTTGTTGTTGGTGATGATGGTGATGATGAATTTGTTGCTGCTGCTGTTGTTGTTGTTGCTGCTGCTGCATCTGGTGTAGAAGCTGCTGCTGAGTTTTGGGCTGCTCGCTGTAGGGCAGGTTCGGAATTGCCTTGTTTGCCGGAAAAACTGAGTAATACCCAGATGAGAACTGTTGCTTGCTGGGTCTAAATGTTGCCTGGAAGGGCTGCAGCATGGACCCCTGCAAACCATGAGGTGGCACATGTGACTGGCCTTGGAGCTCCACGCCTTTGTGGCCATGTTGATAGGCTTGCAGCTGAGCCTGGTGCATCGCTGCCGCTGCGGCATGCTGTTCCCACTCGATCCCCCTGCCTTGAGCTGGAGCCTGTGTGGCATCTCTATAAACCTCCACAGGTCCGGACAGCTGATTTTCCCCTCCCATCGGCAGAGCTACACCTTCGTGGACTCCCTTGTGGAACGGCATCTGATTCCTGACGTTCATGTAGGGGCCAAAATTCTGCCCCCAGGCCGACACAGGAACTTCCTGGGACCAGCCAGGGGCTTGTAAGGAGTCCTGGTGCATCCATTTTACTGGAGCACCCTGTTGATAGTGCGGTAAACTCTGGGACCCTTTCTCTTGATTATAAACACCAGAGCTGCTGGCAGAGTCACTGTGGCTTGACTCTAAAGCTGGCGGTCCCATACCATAATAAACCTCCCCTGGGTGCTGCACAGCCTCTTTCATGGCTGCAGCACGGTGCTTACCACTCTTGTCAGTATTTACTTGAGCAGGAAGACTCATGGTAATAGAGCTTTCAGTCCCGATCTGTGAGCGTGCAAAAGCAAGTTGGTGCCTCTGTAGTGCGCTTTCACTGCTTGTGGTGAAGAAATTCTTTAACTGTGTATACAGAGGTATCTGGGAGGAAATATAAATCCCAAAGGAAAGCACAGGGTGGAGAACACGCAGTCCTCCTTCAAGAATCAAATCTGAGGCTCGCTGTCCATCCTCTTTAGGGGTGCAAGACCTTACGATAGAAAGAAGAAGTCAGACACTTTTGATTTCTTAGAAGACACAAAGTTTTCACTCGACTCTCAGTCGTCTTTGGCAATGAGGAAATTGAGGCCTACACCAGCAGATAGCCCCGTTAGAGTAAAGTGAAAATATACAGGATTGCACGCAGATTGAGCAGAGAGAAAGAGTGCGCGCAGAGAGGGCATTACAAGTTTCGAAGGGACAGGCAGACCTCAACACGGAGGCGCTTACAGTGTAGCTGCCATTTGGCACAACAAGAAATACAGGAAACGAAGGGGCTCGTGCAATCACCCGAGCGATAGCCAGTGATGTTTGTGTGAGAGGAGAGAAAAAGAGCAATAAGGAAGCGTCTGAGGAGCGCAGAGCTCTTAGGCAATCCAGCAGATTAAAAAGCATTACTTACACACCGTGTGATCACCTTATCAATGGTGCAAAGAGTCGCCCGTGTCCAACTCCACGGAGTCACTTTGGTTTCGATCAACTGCGCGCAGCTCCATGAAGGGATCGTGCGCAGCAAATGTCATAACTCTTGACAACTTTCCCTCGAGTTTCACAGCGCGCAATATGGCGAGCAGGCGAGCGAGCAGCCCCGCGGAAATACGCTCCAAAGTCCGGCCAGGGTCCGGGGCAGGCTCAGTAACGCCGTAGTTACAATGTTGCACACTGTATCCGCAAAACCGTGCACTTCCAGGAAAACATGTCCACAACTTCCCCCCCCCCCCTCCACCTCCTCCTCTCCTGCACGCAACGTAAGTAAACCCACACGCGAGACGCTGAACGTGCAGCGGCCCGGTCGGGCACTTCCTCAGATCAGTGCGCTTTCGCTGAGAGGAAAGCTCCGAGTGCTTAAAGCCGCCGTTTCGGTTTGTCCGAGGTGCGCGGAAAAAGAGAAAAAGGTTGCGAAACTGCGCAAAACACGCAGAAAGTTGTGCACCTCCAAACGCACCGCCTCACCCCAAAACAGCTCAAGTCACATCCTGTTATCCAATCCGATTGTTTGGCCACTCCCATCGCCGTATCCGTGTGCGTTTGTTTCTCAGTGGCGGCTTCCCCGGAAATCGGAGGCTCGTCACACGGACGCAGTTTGTTGTTGGTTAAAATCAGGCCTCCAACCGGGTTTACGTTTGGATAATTCATCTGGTTCAACAAACCCCAGCTCTTCTATTAGATTTTATTCATCGTTTTATTCATTAAAGCGGGCTTATTACACGTTATTTAAAGCCCAGATACTCACTTTTATCGTTTCATCCATGTGTATGTTTTTAACAAGAAACCTATTTTAAGCAGCTTCTCTGTTTCCTGCCAGAGACGAATACATTTCCCGTCATCTGCATCTGTCCATAGTGTTATTTACGAGCAGGCACCACACTGATTACCTGGGGTGCATGCACAAACCATTTTGTGCCTCATTTTTCACATGCAGAAGACCCACCTACACCCACCAGCCACTTTGGTGGTACATCTGCTCAGCTACATTTCGGCATGCAAACATTGTCAACATGACCTACTGAATTTAAACAGCGCATCAGAATGGTGGAAGAAAAGTCAATGACAAATAGTTTTCATCTTCTCTATTTAAATGGGTTGTTTAATGGACTGTACTTAATATTATTGTTCACCCAGTCACATGCACATTTATGCAAGGTCTTTTTTTCCTCTAAGCTTAAGTTCTTCCTCACATTCCCACAGACTCACTCATTTTACAAGGGATGCATCGGGAGAGTTCAGTCTCTTGCCCAAGGATACTTAGACATACAGACTGGGTAAGCCAGGGATTGAACTACCAAACTTCTAGCTAGTATATGAAATGACTTCTCATTTAACGGAAATATGGGGCTTCAGATAAACCACTAATAACAATAAGGATAACCTTATATCAAGATTTTAATATGTATTTACTTATTTATTTATTTATTTATTGTGGCTTTTACTCCAGAAAGTGTGGATGCTTTCTGGAGTAAGAGCCAGAAAATCAGGAATCATTTCGGACTTGCACAGACCAAAGACACGCTTATTTGGTTAACCAGTGATTCTATATGGCGTGTAGGTGTGAAGCTGAGAGTGTGTCTGTGTTGGTTAAATAAAATAAATTAAATATAAATACAGAGCCCCAAACCTCCTCTGGCATTAGCATCAAGACAAAAGCTGTGCACTAGGAAGCTTTGTGGCAGGGGTTTCCACAATTGAGCAGCTTCTGAAGGTGCAATGTGTAAGCAGCCCAGTGCTTTTGCCTATATAGTTTATGTGGAACGGGGCTCTGAGGCTTTGACTCAAACATTTTGTTCTTCACCTGCTTGTTTTTGTTAAAACAAACTTGAGGAGCGACAGGTGGCTCTGATTGAAAATCTAAAACCACTGCATGCTCATATAGTAGTCGACTTGCGGTAAATGTTTTCTTGCTTCTCTGTATTTAATAGCAACATTATTCTAAATATTGACATCATCGTGACTTTAGACTCACAAGTAAAACAGAACTCATCAATAAAATGTTTGCTAAGGTCAGAAATCCAATAAGTCAAGTATACTTAGAGTTCTTTTTTATTTTTAGAGGGGCTGCCACTGCTAGAAATTCCAAATAATGATGACAACTTTTATAATCAGTTGTTGACCTCATGCAACACACTATATTTATCTTAGTTTTTGATACTCATTGCATTTAAACACATAAATGAGAACACATCATGATTTCGTGAAACAGATTTGTGTTTATTTTGCATGTGTTTCAAACACACATGCCTCTGTTTGTAGCACACATGTATAGTCGACTTTTGCATGTTCAGCTCTTTATCTTTGTTTTTGTATCCCCATTGTTAGTGGGGCCCTGTATTATTGCATGCACATACAGTCAGCATTCACAAAGACGTAAACATAATACAAATATCAACTAAATTCATAGAAGAGAACACAAAAATAAAATAATAGTCAAGTTTAATATTAGACACACAAATGTGGTCACTTGGCTGCTGAGATCTACCCAAATGAGGAAAAGATGGGCCTTTAAAATGCACCTCTTTCAAATGCAGGAACTGGAATGTACCAAGTGTCACGTCATCGCAGGGGAGGCCAAGAAATGTTTACTTTAAATAGGTTGTTTATTTTACGTGACATTTGAGTTTGGTATTCAGTTGTTTTTGTTTTTTGCATTAGATTATTGATAAGTTAAACTAACAGACAAACTAGTTGCTGTTTTATTTACTTCTTATAAGATAACTTCTTTGTTGTAGTTCCCCCATTGGGCGTCTTTGGTGTGATCAGCCAGTATTTAAGTTCCCTTTTCTTTTGTGTCTGATAGGTCAGTTATATTTTCAGTCTGGTTTTGTGTTGTAGTTACTTTACCCTCATGCCTAACCAGCTGAGTCCCTCACATGAGATTAAACTGCAATCTCTGCATGTCTTCCTTCATTGCTTCCATGAACCTCCTTAGTGGCCTTCCACTTTTCCTCCTGCCTGTTAGCTTCATCTTCAACATTCTTTGTCTAATATATCCACCATCCCTGCTCTGTGCATGTTGAGACTACCACCGTCTCCTTACACTCTCCTCCATCTGCTTCCTAATCTCACCATAGTTGACAATGTGGTCTGCAATCATCACAATCCATGGAAACTCCAGCCTGACATTGTCCTTTAACCTCTTCATCACAATAGCAAAGAAGAAAGGCTCAGGACCATCCCTGATGTAATCCCATGCCCACGTTGCAACAGCAAATGTTGGTATAGAGCCAATAATAAGTAAATACAGAGTTATACCAATACTGATACTGACACTTTTAATATACCAAAGGCAGATAATATAGGGGAGAGCAGTGTGTCATCACTTATGAAATGACCACTAAAACACTGTGATGTTTTACTTTCCATGGCAACATACACTGAACTGAGGCTAGAAACAAAGTATCGATCCTATCAACTTAGTATCGATCTGATACTGATATCATTGGTATCGATGCTATCGATATTTCGATCGGCCCGCCCATCTCTTCCTTCTGCCACTCCTACACATACCTCAGCACTATCTTGCTCATAACAAATGAATGTCAGAACTTTGGGATAAAGTATATCTGAATTCCACTTAAAGTAATACTTTGGCATTTTTCGGCTCGATTGGCGTTTGGGCCTTCATGTTGCCATATTTTTTATTTTTTTTGTAAAGAAAGAAACGTAATCGTCCCTGGAGACAGTGTGTGTCGCGAAGTGAAGGCTTATCTGTATTTTTTTTCAAGGGCACAAAGCTGCGGCTCCCACTTCGTTTCTCAGCCGCTGTATTCAGCACCAACACTCCTTTCCTCTGGAGCGGTCTCCGTCAGCGTCTCGCGGATGCGGAACTTTGTGGAGCAATCAGTGGACTCGAGTTCTCTGACGTCACCGCTGCTGAGAGAGAGCGTTCGGGGCATCAGCAGCAGGCTAGCTGGCTAACTGCGGCTAACGTCAGCTATGGTCCACCACCATTGTCTCATTTCTGAAATAAACAACTCATTGGAACCACTCGCATAGCTCTGCGTACGCCGGGAGCATGGGGACCGCTTGGATTTTACACTCTAGCCGAAATCGCGATAGCGCACAGGAGCGAGGTGAGAGAGGCTTGCTACCTAACCGTTATCCATTGGTAAATGTGCTAGTTAGCTTGTTTACAGGACCACCGCAGTGAACACTGTGTGCTGGCGAGGGTACCCTCTGAATGGCTTATCTTATCTAACGTCAACTGAATATTCTGTACTATCTGTGTTATGCTTTGATGGATTGCATTTTATATAGCAATCCATTAAAGCATAACACAGATAGTACAGAGGCTTTAGCTGTGATTCCAACTAACTACACTATGGTAGGTTCTGCCTTTGAAAAAGATCAGCTAGAGAAGGTTTGGGTTTTAAATGCCCCTTTGAGAGACGTGAGCTAACATTCACATATGAGCCACATGCTCCCGTCAGAGCACAGTAAGATGACCTGTATGTTCTGTGGATTCAGCATCACAAAGTTTGCAGTGTTTTGAAAGAGGAAACTGACCTGGTCTCTAAAAGCGCTCCCCTCTTTGCAGTGAAGTGCTTGCGACACTGATGCTAGCTGTAGGCTGTAGCTGAGAGCACTCAGGATGAGTGGGGCTGGAGAGCACACAGACATCCTGTCGGTGGGAGACGTGGTCAGAGACAGATGGAAAGTGGTAAGTCCCACTTTAGAAGGAAGAAAAATCACGCTGGTTCATTTCTTCACTATAATACACTTGTTCTGACAATGAGAATTACCTTCCCTTTCAGGCCAGGAAGATAGGTGGAGGTGGGTTTGGGGAAATCTATGAGGTTCTGGATCAGCTGAGCCAGGCCACAGTGGCATTGAAGGTTGAGTCTGCTCAGCAGCCCAAGCAAGTGCTGAAGATGGAAGTGGCTGTGCTGAAGAAGCTTCAAGGTGAGTTATACTGTGCCAAATTACTGGCAGAGTAGCTGAAGTAATTCTTGGGCAGGGTGTTTTCTGCGCTTAAATGCATTTGGCACCCATCAGAGAGTTTTTTGGGCTTCCACCAAAACATAAAGAAACAAAGGAAATTCACTAGGACTGCAATTTTTGAGACATATTTGTTAGTGGAGGTGAATTTATTCCGGGTTACACTACATTTGTGTTCATGAAATGACAAAAAAACGACAGGGAGATGCACAGTCTTGTGTTGTCAGGTAACGCAGACTCTTTGTCTTAACTAAATGTAGACCATTCAAGATTAAGTGCAAAGTCACTCCCCACAGGCTCAGTTTGAAAAACCCTGTTTGGGGGGAAAATAGTGTGTAAGATGCCTTTTCTACCATTTCTTCCTAAAAATAGGATTTTTTAAATTCAATTAAAGTTGTTATTTCATGTAAATGTGGGTCATCTAGAGCAGCGGTCCCCAACCCCTGGGCCTCGGACCGGTACCGGTCCGTGAGTCGTTTGGTACCGGGCCACGAGAGTTGAGGCTCAGGTGTGAAATGTATGGTTTTCAGGGTTTTTATCGGTTTTCAGCATTATTTTGTTATCGTTTTATCGTTAACTCGGTTTTCCTGGGTCTTTTCATGTGTGTTATGAATAAATCTTATTTTTTTCGGTACTGGTACTAGTTTTATTTTGTTGTATTTTTCCGCGACACCTTAAAGGCCGGTCCGTGAAAATATTGTCAGGCATAAACCGGTCCGTGGCGCAAAAAAGGTTGGGGACCGCTGATCTAGAGCACACAACACTGCAAAAAATGTGGTGTATCAGAATCATGCTTTGTAGCTTGTTCAAACAGGAAAGTAATGGATGACTTGTGTATTATCTCTAAGGAAATGTCTAGGAATGTACCACTTCATTGATATTTGCCTGGTTGACTGCAGTTGGTTCATTGGTAAATGACATGACATTCAGAAATGGCAATGGCTTTTTTTCCTGTGGTGTCCTGTCGTTTTTGCAGTCTTTATAAAGGGTGTGATACAAAGCTGAGATAATTCTTCTTTTCCCCTTGTGCAAAATGGAATATGTAACAGAAATGCAAACTATACAAAAAGAAGAAGAAGAGCAAATCCTTGTTTTGTACATTGGCTTTTGTACATTATCTTATTATTACACATAATCGGTGCTGGAAAATATGTATTACTGAAAGAAATGTGTATATATATTTTATATACTATATATATTTATTTGCTTTTATAAAAACATATACCGTATACAGTATAATTCTAATAAATAATAATAAAAAATAGATATCTTGGTTCAGATTTACTAAGCCAGGCTGCAGGCATTAAAAATGCGCAGACGATGGAAGGGTGTAAAATTCTTCGGGTGGTCTACTAACAGTGCAGTAAATTCATTTTCAGCTCATTTAAGTAATGACCAGCAATCTTCCAACAGCAGTGCAAATTAGCAGCTCATACATGAGGGAGCAAGTACTCTACTAACACAAATAATACAGTATAACACAGTTTTACACATTTTCTTTATATCATAGAAATTTAGACTAATGATAGGCAGCTGACGGAGAATCATCTTGTTTCTGATATAATGGCTAACTCTTCTCATCTATCTTAGAGGTTGAGACAGCTGTGCTCTGGATACGTCTGACAGCTCAAGTGGTGCAGAACTTTTTCTCGATCTCTGTGCGAAGCTGAAATCTGTCAGTAACAGCTGACCTGTACGACATGTAGAGGAGCAGAAACTTTATTTGCTGTCACATCCTGACCCATACACATATTGAACTTACTGTTAACTTACTGTTGATTCTTACTGTTAATGTGCTCTCTGCGTTTTTTTTCTGCCTGCCACGTGAGGCTAAAGTCAGTATTGCATGGCGTAGGAGTCAGACGGGAATCCAACACATTTCAGATGCGTCCTGTTAATTGCTTCATTTTCTCTGACATTTTAATATTGCATGTCGTAGATCTGTTACTGGAGAGCAAAATAAAAAACTGCATTGGAGTCGATTTGTAATGGAGCAGAGCGCTGTATGCAGACACACTCATCTGTGTGTTGAAATATGAATTAAAAACCCGAAACACTGTAAACACATTGCTGACTGTATAAAGTAAGTTGGCTATCTGTTATACCCAATACGCGACACAACCCTGTACAGTGATGAGCGACCTCTAATTCCTTTATATTTTGGTAGGGAAATGGGTATGCTTTCACTGCAATGACAGTGTTTTTGACATCATTTTTGTGGTAACAAATAAAGTCATTGCCAATCAAATACGTCCCAGATGATGGATCAAAATTTCTTCCCTGATCTTCTCTATACATATTGATGATAATTGGATTAATCACTCCATAAGGCCAGTTACCAGACGTGTTGATTTGGGCTGGTATTTCTTTTTAGCCTGCCTTTTCTTCTTTTGTTCTCCACTTGTCCAGTTTCCTTAGATTTTTCTAAGGACACGCTTAACACCATGCAAATGTGCCAAATTATCAGCTAATAGTTCTTTGGGAATCACCGTGTTGATGTTTATCAAACTGTGTTATCTTTGACGTTTTTGCTTGAGTCAGCTAAAAACATTGGAATGAGTCATGTTTTTTGCAACAGGCTGCTAGTATCAAAATGCCTAAAGATGTATTTTAAGAACTGTTTCTTTGCTGACTTTTCTGTTATGTGGAGACAGCTCTAGTTCATCGAGTTAGGTGCTTTTTTATATGCAAACAAACAAATAAAAATCATTCCTTTGACAATGGGCCGGTAAAAAGTCTAGACGGAAAATGAGTGGAAAAGCAACCAATGTCCAAAGATGAATTTTGAAAGAACTTCAAAAATCCTGGAGAACTATTGCTCTAAAACATACAAGAAAGCCTGACTCATTTGAAGCAAAAAATAAAGAAATGAGTGGTGGCTCAAGACTTTTGCACAGCACTGTATGTCTTGTATAGGAATCTAATCCTTTGATGGGCTTGGCTCTAAACAGGTTCAGGGTGAGACTAGGTAAAGAGCTGCAAGGCACACACAGATTTGAGTCATCCACCCTTGCTAGGTGTGCGCTTGTTCTCGTAACACATTCCCTGTCATTCAAATAAATTCAGATTCGTAGAAGCAACAACCACAATCACAGACATGGTATAAAACACGCTTTTTTCTGTGTTAAATTTAGCACAATTTGCAGTAACTTTCCAGCCATAAATCGCATTAATAGCTTAAATTACTCTCTGCCAGTGTTGGTCAAGTTACTTGAAAAAAGTAATCAGTAACTAATTACTGATTACTTCCCCCAAAAGTAATCCCATTACTTTACTGATTACTTATTTTGAAAAGTAATTAATTACTTAGTTACTTAGTTACTTTTTTAAAAACACAATTTACAACCTGAATAGGTGATAAAGCGATAGATCTTTCAGCCCTACTTTTTCTGCATAATCCATCATACAAAATGTAATCAAATCTCTTTTTAAAACTTGTTTTATTAGTTTTAATCTTTATGCATCAAGCAAAAACGTAATTATATGCAACATTCTCTGACTGGAAGAAATTTGTTTAACATTTAAACCTATTTTCTGCACATTCCGGCACATAAACTCACACTTACACTCACTCTTTCAAATAGATGCAAGTAAAACACAGCAGAAAATAAATAAAATCAAACACTAGCGGTCCTGTTGCTCTATTTTCACCTGTAAAGCAGGAGTGGGGTAAGCGGAGGTTTACCCTGGTGCAGGTGTGCCGCAGCGGTCAGTTTCCCATTACGTCGGAGCGCACTCGGTGCTTGCTTGGAAGTTTAGGGGTTTTTTGCTGTAAAAAGAAGTTTTCTTCCCACGCACAACGGACACTAATGTTTTTGTCACTTTTTATGGAATCAAACTCAAAGTAAGGTCAGTACTTCCACGCTTTAAACGCTGCACGCTCATACTCTCTCCCGTACTCGATATATTATCCATTGTTGATCTGCACACAGCTGTTGCCACGAACGTCGCACTCGCTTACGTCACTGTCATGAGACATTCTCGCAAAAAAATCACGGTTTTAGTAACGCAGTAACGCAGCGTGCTTACGGGAAAGTAACGGTAATCTAATTACCGTTTTTGCAATAGTAATCCCTTACTTTACTCGTTACTTGAAAAAAGTAATCGGATTACAGTAACGCGTTACTGCCCATCTCTGTTCTCTGCCCCCCAAATTTTCTGGAGTAAAAGTAGCACTGACTCTGAACCTTATTAGTAAATCCTGATGGTAGTTTTTCAACACCAAACAGGGTTTTGAACATGAAGATGGGCATAGCTCAAACTGTATAAATCTTTCTTTCACAGGCAAGGACCACGTGTGTCGCTTTGTGGGCTGTGGTAGGAATGATCGCTTCAACTATGTGGTGATGGAACTCCAGGTAAGAGCCTTGCAAATCAGCAGTAGTTTATTTAATCTGTTCTACTTCTTGAATTTGACAGTGTTGACTTTCTCTCTGAAGGGAAGGAACCTTGCAGATTTGCGCAGAACGATGACCCGCGGTACCTTTTCCGTCTCCACAACTTTAAGACTTGGCAAGCAGATTTTAGAGGCCATTGAAAGCATCCATTCTGTCGGCTTCCTGCACCGTGACATTAAACCAGTAAGTCGACCGTTGGGTTAGATCTTGTTTTATTTGAATATCACAAAAAGAAACTTTTAAACTTGTTTGTTTCTGTTAAAATTGTAGTCAAACTTTGCGATGGGAAGACTAGCCAGCACCTGCAGGTGCTGCTACATGCTCGATTTTGGTTTGGCCCGTCAGTTCACCAACTCCAGCCAGGAAGTCCGTCCAGTAAGTACTCTGTGCCGATTATACTAGAGCATAGTTGGGCTTTAAATCATAAAGGTACTTATATACATAATATTATATGCTGAGAAATGGTTTTATAGCATAGTCTGCCAGCTGTTAAATTGTTTTTTTTGGAAATTGATTTTAAATAGTGCCCAAAATAAATCAAAAAGAAGTTAGAAATGCATCACCCATGTTCTGTATATAAAAGTGCCAGTATGTATGTACACACGTAGACTCCCTGTGTAATGTTGTGCAGTTTAAAATCCTAACTTGATGTTAAACAAAAAAATATTGCTCTAGAGCACCAGAGTGTGATCCAGGTGTAATCTAGGGATTACAGAGTCAGAGGTATACATTAGAGTTCACACACAACTGCTGCTTTAACTCAGCATGTCATCATGTGACGTGAGCCTGGGACTCCACACTCAGAGCGAAAGTGTGTTACTTATGAGTTTTAAATGTGGTTTTAGCTTTGTGCTTGCTTTACATTTACACCCGTTTATCACTATCACTCTGCCAAATATCTCTTTTCTTTCAGCCTCGTCCCGTGGCAGGCTTCAGAGGAACTGTGCGATACGCTTCAATCAATGCTCACAAGAATAAGGTGAGCTTGCACTGTAGATGTATTGAGCACATCGATTATATGGAAGTTGGATGTAGCCCCTGAGTCTGAAAAGTGAAGTGCCTTAAACTTAGCTTCTCTTTAATGGCCAGCAGGGGGCGACTCCTGTTGTTACAAAATAGAGTTTGGGTTGTATAGAAGTCTATGGGAAAACAGACCTTGCCTCCTTCGCTCTGTGACCTCATCTTATCTTCCCTAACGAGTTAATGACCCAGTGGCTGGTTTCAGATCATAATGAATAAAACATGAAGTTTGTCAGTCTAAGAGTTAGAAAAGAGGGTTGTGCGGAATATGCTCAAATCATGTCTCAGAACCAGTTTTTAGAATCCAGTAGGTGAGTATGGTGAAAATTGCTCAAATTGGGGCTTCATAACAGAACTTCACTAATCATATGGTGACATCACAGTGGCAGTGAGGAAACACTATTCCTGAGTATATACGTCTAGTTTTAGGAGCATATGTGTTTGTCATAGACATGGCAGGAAAGTCAAAATCTCTGCTGGCATTAGGTCCAATTTTACCCTTTTTCTTGTGTCCAAATTTGCAGGAAATGGGTCGTCACGATGACCTGTGGTCCCTCTTCTACATGCTGGTAGAATTTATGGTTGGTCAGCTTCCCTGGAGAAAAATTAAGGACAAAGTATGTGCCTCAGTGACTTCATTACTACATTTTAGCAATACACTGTAAGGTCATCCTCTCACTCTTTTCCCTCCTGTCTTTCCAGGAGCAAGTAGGAAATCTAAAAGAGACATACGATCATCGACTCATGCTGAAGCACCTTCCCTCAGAGTTTAGTACCTTGTTGGAGCACATCATGACCTTGGACTATTACACTAAGCCTGACTATGAGGTTGACATTCACTCCCTTGTTTGCCTTATTTGGCATGTGCTGTTTTTTCTTCTGCAACTGTAAAATGCTGATGCATGTGTTTTCTTTTTATTCTCCGTGACAGCTCCTGATGTCAGTGTTCGAGAATGCCATGAAGAGCCACAACGTGCTGGAGAATGACCCCTATGACTGGGAGAAATGTGATTCAGAGGATATGCTGACCATCACTGCCGCAGCAACCACTGCTCAGCAGCTCACCCGCCTCACGCCAGCATACTTAGGGTACGTGTTTGAAATGCCGTAGGTCCATCGTTTAACGCACACTTCCTTCACACTCGGTTGGGTATGCACTCAGTTATATAGCTGCAGCTTCTTTTTAGACTCGAAATCTGCACAGTCAGATATCCCTGAGAAATCACTGCTCTAAATTATGTTATGGGAACGAGTTGCAAGGTGACCTTCCGGTCTCTTCCACAGCATGGCCAATGCTTCAGTGCTGCCAGGCGAGCTGCAGAGGGAGAACACTGAGGATGTCCTGCAAGGGGAGCGCCTCAGTGACGCTGACAACTGCCCCCCGATCCCCACGCCGACCACCCCTGGTGCAGACGTATGGGAAGAGATGGACCGTAACAAAAACCATAAACACGCTCAGCCAATGATCAGGAAGGTCAGTGGAATGTACTTTAATGTAAAGTATGATGCTCTTAGCTCTGGATGTAATATTCATACAGTACTGCTGCTCTTTTGTGCTGTCGGGTGGATCATTTTGCAACACTAGGCTGGCTGCTTTATTGACTGGCTCATGCCCCCCATTGACTGAGGGGCATGAGCCAGTCAATAAATATGATATGTAGATGCAATATGAGCCAGTCAATAAATATGATTTAAGAATACATTTACTTTTCAATGAGAAAAGCTCTCTCTGACCTCTGCTCCTACATCTTCCTCTGCTAAACTTTGGTTGAAATTGCTCACTGTCTTCCTGACAAATTGGTAAAGAAGAAACAACTTGGGCTGCCTTCCCCTCTTTTTAAAGTGTCTTGCTACAGTTTCTGAAACTCCTTCTTCCTCTTTCTTTTTTTCCCCAGGTTGTGAGTGAGGATGAACATAGTCAGAACCAGGGAAACCAAAGTCCAAACACCGGCTCCATGCAGAGCTCACCTAGACGGGTGCGTTCAGAGACCATGTTTTTGGAACGGGCTGCACCGTTGCTCCGGAGGATGAGACACAGCCAGAGCTTGGCTTTTGAAAAGAGGCTCGGACCAGAACCCAAGCCCACCATTGAGCGATTCCTTGAGGCCTAGTCAGTAATTAAAAATTACAATTAAACAAAAGCTTCAGCCTTTAAGCAGACGCATTCTTACCTTAATGCTTACAATGTGTCATTTCAGCCTGGGCAAACAGCGGCCTGTCCTTTCTCATGTTGGAGAAAAGTCAATTCCTGAAAAAGGCCCTGAGCAGCAGATGTCTTCCTGCAATGAAGAGCGCTCTGGCACAGCAACCCCCGACCCAGAGGAAGCCGCAGCAAGCAGCGGCTTTGTTGCTGTAAACTTTAGTCCTGTGCCTCAAGAGGGAGACTCTCAGGAGTGGGTGATGCTGGAGCTAGAGCAAGGATCTGGAGGAAGCAAGCCAGCAGCAGAAACATCACACGAGGGCAAGCCCGGGTCTCACATTGCTGCTGAGACAGAGAACCACTCGTCCGAGCGGCAGGATGGCCAGTCCACCGGTGTGCCCAGCAGCCCTGTGCTGTCACAGATGGCCATGCCTGGCACGTGGTTACTGGGACACAGGAGGCTGCCGGGCATGCTGGGACAAATGCCTTCAGTCATTATGGGAAGGTCCCAGATGGAGCAGGTAGGAATAACAATAATCTTGTTGTACATTAACTGAGATCAACACAGGGGAGATGAATTCGACTAAACAGGTTCAACTTAAGGCTGACTTCACAAAGAGTTTCCACAGTTGCTATGCAAATGTAGATGCAATTTGAATGTTTGATGGATAATTTTAAGAATAAAATTTAACAGCGTACAACAGCAAAGAAATATCCAGTTATTACATGCAAGGTTAACTTTATATCAGTTAGCTATTGTCTTTAATCTTAAATGTTATTCCCATCTAATAATCATCTAATTCCCTTCAGTCCTCCAGCTGTGCGCCACAATCACCTGTACAGGAGAGGAGTGATGCAATACCTCTAGAGGCACCATGTGGTAAATCTGAGGAAGGGAAGTTGGACTTGGCTCCTGTCCCAAGCCTTGCCAAAGGCCCCACAGCTCATCTGGCCAACGACAGAGACCCAGAGAGCGATTCTGGTCTGCCCGATCGCTCATCGGAACCGAATCAGCAGCCTCAAGCCGATACCGTGGGCGGTGCTGTGGAGAGCACAGTCACCGTGTCCTCCTCGCCGCCTCCTGCTCTGCTCAAACGAAGGGACTCTCCCTCATCGCCAAGGTTGAGTCGAATCCCTGTCCGAGATCCCAGCAACCCCCTGGACTCTCCGAGCAGGGACTTGAACATAGAGAAGCGTAACCGCTGGAGCAGTCCCATCCCTGGCTCCCCCACCCACTCACCCTCTCCATCTCTGTCCTGTGACAACCTCCCCTCCGCCCTGCCCAGAGACAGGCTCTCCTCAGACCGAGGCTCCAGATCCGACTGTGCAGGAGAAGACCCTCTCTCGCTGTCCTTGTCATCATGCAGTAAAAGTAAAATCCCACGTCCTGTGAGTGCCACGTTTGTGCCGGAGCAACTCACTAGCAGGTTTCTGCCCCGGCCACCTCCTGGGAAACCGCCCATCCGCCCATGTGTAGACAACAGGTATGTGGTCCAGACTGTGGAAATGTGATACAATCATTGTTTCCCAGTAGTTTTTTTTTCTCACCTGCCCAAGAAAATGAAATGATCTATAATTGATATACTACTAATAATAATCCACTCATTCCTGTTCTGAATGTTCAGCTGCTGCTTACCAGTTAACTCTAAACTCTGAACCAGTAAGCAGTAAAATTTACAAATGTCTGATGTGATTTGTGTGTAACTTTTGAGGACTTGAATGCCCGCTCTAATCCACACACAAATACGAAGCAATTTGACCAAACATAAAATTAATTTACAAATGCATACGATTTCACGATGCATGCGCACGTGGAGATTTGAGACAAATTTCATGCTGCCGGCTTCGGACAGATCCATGAATGTACGCAGTAGTCAACTCCCAGTGTAAAACTGGGACATCTGGGCAATACATAACTGTATATCTAACACAGCAGAGACAAAACAAATTTGTGTTGTCAACAAAAATGACAAAAGAAATGAAACTACAGCCTTACATTAAAAAAATCAACTATATGATTCTGTTTGAGAAAGCTGAGTTTTAAAAAAAGTGAAAATAGGGCAAATAATAATCTTTTTTTTCTTTGACTGCACAAAAATCAAAGCATCCATCCGTCATATTAAGTCTGTTTGAAAACAAACAACAACAAAAGGATGGACACTGCCAATAGGATAAGCATACAATGAAACTGGAAGCACTGCTGAACTTTGTGTATACAGACAAACATAAACAATCATACTATTAAAATAACAGAATAATAAAAAATAGGTTCTTTGCTATAATAAATTAGAACGATAAATAAATATGTAATAATCCTAATGATAGCAGCTAATACTAATACACAGTAATTCAAATAGCTGCTGAGAATTTGTTTTGGGTTTTTTTGTTTTTTGTTTTTTTGCAGACGGCGGCGGTTAAGGGTGCGTGCCAGCAGCACCAGCGACGCAGACTTCCTGGCGAGCCTGACCCAGCTGATGCAGGACCGCAGCGGGATGCTCTTCAGCCCGCCTCCTTGCCCTCGCAGCTCATCTTCCTCCCTACAGCGTTCGCTCAGCTCCTCCCCGTCCCGGGAGCTCCGCGACGGCGGGGCACTGCAGGGCCGTAGCCGCTCTCCGTCTAGCTTATCTGGCTCCCCTCCTCGGCACGCTCACCCTCCGGACAGGTCTGGCGGGCTGGGTCAGTGGAGCCACGGCTCCAGAGGAAGGGGTTCGATCTACGAGGGTAAAGGCTCCGGCAAAGTGACTTGATGTGGCCGTGTTTCCACACAAATGACTGATCCGTATCGTCCAACTTGTAGCGAGAGGCTGCCTCACATCCAGTCACCCCGATAGCATGTGTAAATATGGTATTTACTCAAGGGAATGTACTGTATGTAATGTAAAGTGTATGATAAATTGTATTTATTTATTTATTCATTCATTCCTTGGATGTGTCTCTCGGAATACTTGACTTTGGTGGCTTGATACCTGCAGCAGAAACACAAATAGTGAGAAAATCTTGAGATTGCCAACTTTTACCTCTCATATCACTACACTCTCTTAACACTCCATATAGGCCTACTATGAGACCAAAAAGGTTATGTTTAATACTTGAGGGATGTAAAGAAACCTAAAATAAAGTAATGCTAATTGTAGATATGTACCATTAGGAAAATGGTATACACTAATAGAGACCATGTACTCACATTTAGAACACTACAGTAGTAAACAACACCACAAGCAGCACACAGACATCAGCATTCATGTATAGAAGCAGGGCATGCAGTCCCACATTGACCTCACTCCTGTAAAACTGCTAGATTAATTATAGTATGTAACAATGAATTGCTCATTTTGGCATATCAGAGTGTAATAGTGTGCTCTTACTTTGCTATAAAGTATTTAACATGCAGAAGGCATCAGCATATTAGAATGTACATGTTTAAGTGCACTCATACTTTAGTATTGTAAACGTGCATGAGTGTCATTGCAAATGATTTCTGGGTTGTTTTTTTTGGTTTTTTATTTGTACAATCGGCTGAAGCATCTGCATTTTTATTGAGCTGCTTCTGATCAAAATACATCCATGACATAGACCAGCAATGACTTGGACTATTCCTTCTCATGAGTTTTAAATTGTATCTTGTTGTTGTGCTTCATGCTTATCTTAAAGACAGTTTTAATATAGTTTACATTATAAGTAAGTAAACAAATGACAGCTCCCCCCAAAAAAAGGTTTTCCACCCCTTTACGTCTCTGCTCCTTGATAATTAACAGAATGTCTGCAAACAGTTTCTGTTAGAATCAGCCAGTTATCAGATAAGGGGGAAAGAATGCACAGATGAACCTCGACTGAGCACGCTCAAGTGAAAAAGTGAGGTCAGACAACATCTAATATTTAGATAAAGGTAGATTAACTATACATCACACTGTGTGGTCTTTAAGATATGATGAGGCCTGATTACCTGCATACAGTAGTTCATGGTACTGTGATGATCACATTATCAGCTTAATACAGTACTTTTCTCTTGGAGTGGAGGCTTACTTGTTGTCCTAAAAGTAGAATGGAAGACAGAGACTTCAGCTATCACAGCCCTCTACTTAGTTATGCTGCAACAGGACTTCCCGTGATGCACTGAGCACTACAATTCCATTGATGTGCCATGATGTGATAATGTTTGTCTACTCAATCCCAGTTTGTGTTTTATCGTCATCTCTCTATGTTCTTTTCTTTCCTTTTCCCTCATCTCTCCCAGTTGTTTATAGCAGAAAACCACCCCACCCTAAGCCTGGTTCCGGTCTCTTCCTGTTAAAAGAGAGTTCTTCTTTTCCACTGTTGCCAAGTGTTTCCTCTTAGGGGATTGTGTGATTATTGGGATTTTCCCTCAAATATTGTAAGGTTTTTGTTGGCTCCAAATTTTAGTGGATTGCATGTTTGTTTGGTAAATGAAAGGTGGCAATATAAATTCAAGTGAACCAAAATGGAAATTTGCTGACACCAGTGTACAACTTCAACAGTTCCATTAGTGAAAATGTCTTAACATTTAAATGCTAATTTTTTTTATTTTTTTTTTAGATGTAAAGTAAAATAAGTGTTCTGGATTCATAGCACCATCCAACATGCAGGAAAGTGTAAGAAAAATCTTTATAGTATAAAATATGTTTATTTACAATATAAGGTAAGCTGACAGTTTTTATGTCATAATGAAAGGACTTTAAAAGTTATGCACACATATATTCTGCTCTCCTCCAATTAGCATACAGTAGTTCATGAACTGCAGCAAATGTATGACATGCTTAATTATAGAAGGACAAAACTTTGAGCGGATGACAAAAATGGTTGGAACCCTAAATGAGAAGCCAGCACCACATGAAACCTAAAAACCGCAGGTTTCTTTTGAGGTCTAGAAGAGCGGCGCAGACTGTCTGGGGTCGTCTGGTAAAACGCTGATGGAGTCCTCCGCCTTTCCACACAGCATGCAGAGCATAGTGTACTCCTGGACAACACAGAACAAGACCCGTAAAGTAACAAATCCACAGTGTGAATCTCGACCGGTTTGGTGACGACAGCGCTACTTGCCTGATATTCATCGACAACAGAGAATGTGTATTCGTGCCTGGCGATGACGTGGTCACAGTTTTTACAAACATCTGGAAAGACAAACAGATGACGGCATTACTTTTAAACTTGCTTCTGGATGGGTTTTCTCACAGTCTGGAAGTAAAATAAAACAACAGCAAAAAAAATACATATTTACCATAAACTACTGTGTGTGACCATTTTGATTTAATAATAATAACAACACTATCTAGGAGGAAAAGAAAGGAGGAAAGAAACTTGTTGCATCCTATTACAGTGCCCCGCTCTGATTCGGTGAGCTCTTTAGAACGACCCATTCTCTCTCAAATGTTTGTAAAGGCAGACTGCAAGGCTACGTGATTGATTTTACACATCTAAATTAAAATACTTAACATACTTTTGAATTATAAATTAAGATTAAAACTAAATTACCCTTGTGCGTACAAATACTAAAGCATGATGGATAATGAAGTCACTATATGTGAAAGTCCCAAAAAAGTTGATTCTGTTCATCTGGACGTCATGTTTTCGGTGGGAGAAACGTTTCATCACTCATCCAAGTGACTTCTTTAGTCTCACCTGACTGCACGTTTCTTTTGAAAAAATGCAAGTAATCTCTTTTAGCCAAACATTCAGGCTTCAGACTGCCATATCCATAATATGGTCACCTCAGACATCCCCAATCAGAAGAAGCTTGGCCTAAAAAGGGAGAGTCTGTTTTGTGTCATCCACTCATTTCATGCAGTGGATGAGGGCGCACCCAGGCCCAGCTTAAGATGAATGTGAATGAAATCAAAGCTACTCTAGTAGATTGCATAAATACAGTTACAGAGCTGTACATGAGAGTAAGGGGTCGTCTTTAAAGACTTTCCACAAGCTTTTGGAATTTGGCTGTTATCCATCTACAAGAGCAGTTATGTATCGTCCAGAGGTTATGGGATTTTCCATGGAACCACTACGTGGAAAGGGAAATAAAAAATTGCAAGGACAGTTTTCTATAAGATGTCAGTGCAGCCATACAGGTCCTTCTCCAAACCTAACAGACTTCCTGGGAGTAAATAACAGTAGGTGGGGTGTGGGCCACATACTACCGCCCCATTGAAGTGCATTTTTATCTGGTGGCACTGCTATTATTTTCAGGTTTTCTCTTCTAGTTGGAGCACTGTTGGGAGAGACTAACGGTCATATGTGACGATCTCTTCTCCATCATCGTCCTCGGTGGCCTTGTTGCTGATCATCACGAAGTCCCTGTGATGGCAGTTGGCACAGCCCAGGTAGTTCATCAAGTAGGAGCCGTTCTCCAGACAAGTGTTACCCTGTGCGGGGAATAAAGCATTGCAAACATATTTTGGCTCCTTAACGTGATTCTTAAGTATTTTATCAGAGCATCACTGTTTGTTTTGGATTGTTTACCAAACGGAAGTGAGATAAACGTCACTCATAGCTAAGTGTAGCGTTAGCTGGACGGGGTACTTTAAGTTTAGTCACTCGGTATCATCAACTTACCCGGTCCGGATACTCTTTCTGCACACAGCCGTTGCACATTTTAACCAAATAAAATTTTAACTAATTAAAATAATTATAATTATTAAAGGGGAAAAAACGCCACACATACAGTAACACCCAGCTAACAAATATGCAGAAAAACCGCCTCTTCCGCACGGGACGGCGGTCTCTGTAGCCCAACCAGAGCTGTAAAACATCCTGAACGGCGGACATTGCTCGAAATCCTTCTACTTGCCCCATCTTACCTTTTGTAGATCTACGACATCTCCTTTCCTCTCGCAAACTTCCGGTCTCCGGAACGCGATTGGCGGACTTTGACGTGACGTGATTTACGCAGGCAAACATGGCGGCATTAGAGCAGTGGATGCTTGTTGCCTTGTGAAATTTATGAGGTAAATATTAGCTGCAGCTAAGATTTTGTTGCGTGGAACCCAAATAGGCGTCACTTTGATGCGATTAACTTTTCCCAGCGGCTTTGGCGAATCGTAATGCCGTTAATGCTTAAAAAAAGTCTTAAAACCGTTTCAAACGAGTGGCTAGTTCTGAGTTGAAGACCACGTTGAGCTAATTTTCCCCCGTTTTATTGAAGTGTTTCAATGGCTGTGCTTCTTTTCTACTGCTCAGGTTCAATATAAATGCTGCCATCAGCAATGACATGTTGAGACACTGAACAGTTTGGGGTTCTAGTCTCACGTCATCAGAAATGGCAAACGTTCAAACGCCACACGAGAAGGTGGTCAAATCCCATGTGGAGCAGAATCCTCCACAAACCTCCCAGACGTCTAAAGGCAGCTACTGCATTTTGTGTCGCAGCTGGTATTTGAAGCATGTAAGTGGCTCTTAATTCACCGAAGCATCTGGATTCTCAGTAAAGATGAATAACATGCAGTGTTTAACCTGCAGCTCTTTATAGATAATTTGTAATCTTGGTAATATGTCTCTAACTACAGGAAGCACACGAGCATATGCACAGCATGCTGCATCACAGAGAGCTGGAGTCAGTGTTGGGCAAGTGAGTACTGTGTCTAATTTGTGTGTTTATCACTGCTGATGACAAACACTTTTTATTCAGTCAGACATACAGTGCAGTGCAAGAGTCTTGAACCACCTCTTTTCTTTATACGTTGCCTCGGAGAAGCCAAAACCTTTTGCAGTTTTTCAAGTAGCCTTGAACAATATTGAATTCTATTCAATTTTATTTATATAGCGCCAAATCACGTTAAGGTGCTTTATATTGTAAGAAAGAAAACTCTGAAATTCAAACAATCCCCTTTGAGCAAGAATTTGGTGACAGTGGGAAGGGAAAAAAACCTCCCTTTTAACAGGCAAAAGGAGGGGCAGCCATCTGCCACAAACACTTGGGGGGTCATAAGAGAAAGTATGGAAGAAACTTACACTTTTCAACACTTGAACACAAGAAACAACACTTTTCTATTAGCAGTGGTCACAAAAGACATTATTTATTCCTATCTCTTTAGTTGAATCTATAAAAATGACAAAGTTTCACTGACATATAACGGTATTTTTAATTCTGACAGTACATGTTGTACCCTTTCTTGAACAGAGATTCCTTTCATGACTGTCAGGCATGCAAAGCTTCCTCCATGGGTTTAAATGAGTATGCCCAGCACATCTCGACCGTTCAGCACAAAGCCAAGTTGAAGAGCTTGATGTCCAAAAATGTGAAGCCCCTGTCTCTGTTTAAGACTCTCAGCACAGAGTCTATAACCCGGATCAAGGAGAGAAACAAGGCACTAAAAAGAGAGAAGTAAGTTTTTCACCTGTTTTTAATAAAACAATTGGAATTTCTCCATGTTATAATATGTTGTTGATGGAAACGACTGCCCCCTTTTTTTTCTTCTCCCGTCGTAGGAGGAAAGTAACAAAAAAAAAGAGAAAGAAACGGAAGCAGGTGGCTGGTCTGAGGCGTGCTCATTTGTCAAAGGGAACCACCAAAACAAAGACTGGTGCATCCAAAGTGGAAAAGCATAGACAGTCAAAACAGGTGCAGCTGGAGCAAAGGCAGAATGATGAGCACAAAGGCAGGAGCAATGGTGTCGTCCAGAACAAGGAGAACAAAGTATCCACTAAGCAAAGACCTCCTCACAATGCAGAATCAAGCCTTCATTGTCAAAGCAGGAGACTTGCTCCTATGTCTGGAGAGCCCGAAGGTCGAAGCTGGCATAACGCTTCTGTCAACAATCAGCCCTGCCGAGTCAAACTTGTGACCTCCCAAATGGAAAGATTTGTCAAGACTCAAGGGGGTGCCACCGACCTCTGGCACCAGATGGCAGGACCTGCTGTGAGCCAGTACAACTATCGCAGCAGGAAGTATAATGGTGCAACAAACACAGTCTTCACCAGCGACCAGCTCCCTGATAATGGAGCCATCATCTTTGATCGGAGCCAAGCTGCGACTACAGGGCAGGAAAGTGCACGCCGCTCAGCTCAACCTGCACCGGCCAACAGCGCAGCTCCTATACAAGAAGTTGATGTCACTGCCATGCTGAAGCAAATCAGAAGAGCGCTGGGCATGAGGGAGCCATGCAGAGCAGACCGAGAAGCCCGGAGACAGAAGAGTGAGGCCGGCGTCCAGGTGGCTGATCCCGTGACCTCACAACAAAGCAGAACTGAGGCAGAGCAGCCAGCAGGCACCTCCGCTCCAACTGAAAAAGCTCAGGACTGTGAAAAGAGCTTAGGAGGTGCAGACAGACTGCCAAAAAACGGGAATAATGCATCTCAGGTGGCCACCAACGGCCTGACTTCACCTAAAGGATGTACCGAAAAGACCGCTTCACCTGAGCCCGACTCAAACAAACCTAAGGTTCGAATTGCTCACAAAGCAGGCCAAGCTCATGGGGAGAAGGAGGCTGGATGTAAATCAACTACAAACACGTTGCTTAGCTTTTCAGGGGCCAGAAGTAATCAGAACTGGACTGCGGGGCATGAGGAGGTGAAAAGGAAGGCAAAAGGCAGGCAGAGGTGAGGAAATCGCCATCCAATAAGGTGTTTCGTTGTATTTGTGCTTTCCCAGTTTGGAGTTGATATTTCTTTATGTTATTTGTTGTCACTGTTTAAACTTTCAGGTTTGGAATTGAGTTGTCGAATCGTCCGACTCACCAAGACAGCTCAGTGCATCCGCAGGACTTTGACCTGCCGCTGTCCGAAGGCTTCCACTGGGAGTCATTTCCAGACTCTGTTTCGGTGCCACACTCGACTGCTCCCCCTCCATTCCGAGACACTGCTGATACTGAGCGTGACACAGGGACACAGTCGGACTCTCAGGTTCAGGAAGCTTCAGGACAGCCGGCTGCAGCTCAGGATCCTGGCAGCAGCCAGACAGCTGCACAAATACAGATGAAAGTGGAGCCAAACTTTGAGGATTTTAATGCAGATTTAAGGGGCAGCACTAGTGCCAGCAAGAGGAAACACACCACGGTGACGGTGATTAGTACTGCATGCTGTGACGTATTTCCGAAACATCCAGTTTGTCGATGCATTTCAGTGGTGATTTGATATGTTTTTGCAGGTTGACGGTCATTCTGACAAGGAGCCAAGTGGGAAAAAGAAGAAAACAAAGTCAAACAAAGGTGATTCTGATGATTAGTAAGATTTTTTTTTAGGTAACAAACCTTTTTATATGCAATGAAATATAAGAAATTGGAACAAACATTGTCACATTTGACCTCTGACCTCTTCTTCAAGGCCAATTGATTGAGCTTAAGGTCAAAGTGACAATCATGCTATATTTAAAACGATGTTTCTTGCTGCCATTGTTTGTATTGACATTATATTGGGGATGATATATGGGAATTCTAAATATCACGTTAACCTTCTACCTCAATCTGCTTTCAAACGTTCATAAACTGTCTTTTATCCTTAAAACTATGCTTAAATTCTGAGGCAGCTTAAGATAATGTAGCAGTTTTTTGAGGTGTTGGGGGGGTCAAACATTCGTCAGTCGTTCCCACTTTTTTTTTTCCCCCACTTGCAGATCAGGAACAAATGGACCAGCTCTTGGCGGTGTCACTGCGTGAGGAAGAGTTGAGCCACTCATTGCAGAATTTGGACAAGTCTCTGGTCCAGGCTCGTAATGCCCTGCAAACTGCGTATGCAGATGTCCAGAGACTTTTGCTACTGAGACAGCAGGTAATGAAGAAATGTCCAATAAATAAATGTTTGACCTCAAAGGAGCCATTCATAAGTTTGGGTTTTTCTGCTGTTTTAGTTCACTTCTGAGGTCAACAGCCTAAGAGCCAAGCGCATTGAGATCCTGCAGGGAATGCAAGGTGCGGTAGATGTACACCGGCAGTGAAAACGTGAACTCAGAATGGTTCCGTGGGCAACAAATGCTTTTCTCTCGTCTTTCTTAATCTCTTCCAGAAGGGTACTCAGGAACATCATCATCAGCGGGAGCTGCCAGTGTTCGACCTCCCTCCATTCCTCCTTCGAGCCTGTTACCTGGCTCCTCAACAACTCAGCAATCAGCTTCCACAGCTCCAGCATTATCCATCACCCCACCTCTTCCAGCTCCACTCGTTTTAACAGTGAAGCAAGAAATGTGCCATCGGTCAGTTGGACAAGCCAGCCACTTGTCCACAACAGTGCCCAGTAAAACCGATGCTGCTCAGGTCCCTCTGAACCAACCCGTATCTTTGTTTCCCTCCCTGCTGCTCCCACAAACACACTTAGCAGCTCCCTTAACTGCTGCTGCTGCCATCGCTGCCAATCAGTCCAACGCAGAGTGCTCCACATCTGCAAATATACTTCTTTCTCTTGAATCATCTGCCAGGCAGCAGCAGCAAGAAACAAGAGCGGGATTACAGGACTGTGCAAAGACAAAGATGGTGGCCAAAGAACCAGAGCCAGCCGGTGGTAATCCCGAAAGAGAAAAACGGCAACCTGTGGCAGATGACAAGGGGAACGAGAGCGACGATTCTGTTGAAATGATCGATCGCTCCAACACGGAGGTCATAGCCGTCGATGAATCGGACTGTGAGGACTCATTTGGAAAAGATTTAAAGGTTCCGGCGCAGCCACAGGAGCCACCTCACTCTGTGAATGCTGAGTTCAGCTCTGCAAGCACACAAACATCTCAACAAAGTCAGGACGACAGGTGAGGTTCACGCTTTGGATCGTTTCAGGGTTCCAATCCTGAACTTTACAGGAAAACTAATCCATTTCTCTCATCCCTTCAGTGAAATTAAGCCGTCAGCTTTGGAAGGGAAAGATGCCAACACTCCTGCAGGTGAGTAATCTCTGCTGTTTGTCAGTAATGATAAAACATACGGCCTTTTTTGAGCTAAAATTTACCATGAAAATTTCAAATATGTATTATATCTTTTAGATTCTTAAAAAAAAGAAAGAAATAAACCTAGTCAATGTTATTTCAGCATCCGTTGATGATGAGGAGCCGTGCTTGGGAGAGTTTCTAAATCACAGCGGCCCCGTGAACAGCCTTCAAGTCCACAATGGCGTCCTGTACACGTGCTCGGGGGACAACACGGCTCGGGCCTACAGTCTAGTGGTATGTTCTTAGCACTTTAAAATTTTGTCCAGTTTTATCTCTAGTGCATTTTTTTCAATTTGAGTCTTCTCAAGTATCTTTGTGGCATTGGTGCAGTTTTTAATGAAATGAGCTGACAGTTAACCACGAGCAGGGGTTAAAGTAGGATTTGGCAGGCATTGATACACGCTGGGTGTAGAATTACTAACTGTACCAGCTGAATTCAGTAAGATGTAAATAGATATTATGTAAGATATTTGGCTAATTTCCAGTTCCTATTTGCTAAAATTTCACTTGCAGTTCCCACCTGTGAAAATAATCACTCATCTTCTTGTTCTTCTCTTTCTCACATCTTTCTTCATCATCAGTGTCGCACATTATTGTTTCTTCTCTCTGTAGGAAACGCAGCAGATTCAGTGTGACAAACTGTGCAGAAACCTTGCAGACATGCTCCTCTTTAGTAGGCAGCTATAAGCTTAACTACAGCAACATCAGTTTTACGTGTGCACCATGAATGCATCACAGGGGTGAGACGTGGTGTGTTCAAGGTGTAAATGAGCCGTGGGACGTTATTTTCTTATCACTGAAGTATCTCCAGGCCATCACCAGAAGCAATGCCAGGCTGCAGCGTGTGAACTCATATCAATATGCACTAACCTGACTGCCAGATTTAGTTGCTCATTAGCTGAATGTTCTGGAATGCCGTCTTTCCAAACCTTTCTGGTCCACTTTAGCCCTGACTATGGACAGCATAGCAGATTGTAAATGGGAATAAGAGGTTGCTGGCAGTTGATTGGAGAAATTGGTCGTAAACTTGCAGTTGTGCCATTTAATGTGGTGGTTTCAGGTCCAAGCCACAGCTTTTCTTTGGAAGGTAAATGTGCTCTGTTTCTGATCTGCATTGCACTTTTACAAGTTTTACTACCACTCTGTGGTTAGTTAGCCAGTGTTTGCAGACAAGCATTTTTCATGCAAATGGATGGAAACTGAGGGCCATCTGCTAGCGACCAAATCGATCACAATGAGGTTTTTGGTACAGCACCCTCTTTGAGAGGGATTTTAATCAGACAAAAACGACTGAATGTCACTGTTTTGTCTTTAAAGAAATGTATGTCTCTTTTGTCTATTATTAACATCTATATTTTGTCTTATGTATCCAGACCAAGGAGTGCTTAACAATATTTGACGGTCACACAAATAAAATCAACTGTCTACTGGTGTCATCCATCCCAAATATGCCGACACGCCTCTACACAGGATCCAGCGATCAAACTATCCGCTGTTATAGCATAAAGGTATATAATGTCTTGATAGGACTTAAAGTGGTTGGTGTTGGACGTGTTTTTGGAAGTAATAAAGTGCTGCTGTCACAAAGTTGCCCACTGGCTGGATTTTAGTGTTAAACTCAGTCAGAATGTGTTTGTTGAAGTAAACGTGTGTTTTATTTAGCATTTATTGATTTTGTTTTATAATCGACTGTTTTCTGCAGTCTAAGAAGTGTCTGGAGCAGCTTGCCCTTCCTGACAGAGTGCTGTATTTGCACATAGCCTGGAATATTCTGTATGCTGGGACTGCCAGCGGATCAGTTGCTAGCTATGATGTAAAGGTCAGTGAAATCGGATAATTACATGCCATAGTGTTCATTTAAAAAAAAAAAATCCCTTCTCTTCTTTCCAACAACATCCTCTTTGATCTTTTTAGACTCTGAAACAGCTGGATGTGTTCGAGTGCCACGGCCCACGAGGCGTGAGCTGCCTGGGCACAGCTCAGGAGGGCGCTCGCCGGCTGCTTCTGGTCGGATCGTATGACAGCACTATCAGCGTGCGCGATGCCAAGAGCGGCCTGCTGCTGCGGTCACTGGAAGGTCACACCAAGACTGTACTTTGTATGAAGGTGGGGAAATTCTACATCCTTTAACAATCTATTTTGTCCATATCCATTGCATGTTAAAAAAAGAACTCTTAGAGAAATTCATTATAACTCTTGCAGATCTCCTCATCTCGCTACTAGATATTTCACCACACTATGAAGCAAATTAGATAGAAAAGGCTGAAACAAGATTAGGCAATAACAGACCACAACAGCTGTTGGCCAGACAGTAAAAATTGTTATAAATGAAAATACAGTACTACATTTTTTTTGTATTTGAAAATAAATTAAATGTAAGTTGGAAGTCAAAGAATTAAGTTTAGCCCAAAGCTAAAACGGTTATTAAAGTTCTCATAATCAACATCAAGTCTGTGTTGACATCAGAGTCAACATTCAGCATGTGGTAAAACTTGATAGTCATAAAATGACAACAGTGAAAATGTTTTGGCTCCTTTTTGTTATTGTTATTTTGTTTTCTGTATGTGTGGGAGGAAATGGTTGGCGGGTGTTTGGTTTATTACCTGCAGGCAGCACTTCTTGCATCTTGTTGACTTTGGTTGTTGTTGTTGTTTTCAGGTAGTGAATGACCTGGTTTTCAGTGGTTCCAGTGACACATCTGTACATGCCCACAACATCCATGCAAGTGACTTGACTTACTTAAAAAAGATCAATGGAATTATGCTAGCAGGAGTTATTAGTGTTATTTTAAAAAAAAGTTGAATTCTGTTTTAATGTTTTCTTTTTGTTTTAGTTTAGGTGTTTTTAGTCATAAAATGTTGATGTTTTATCACATGAAAGATGCAGACACCAAATCATTTCTGCTAGCATGAGGATTTTTTGTTTGTTTTTTAAGCCTGGTTAGCAGTCAACCATAAAAGGCTCATTTTCGTCCGGCAGCCGCGTAAAAACTCAAGTTTGAAAATGCAATAACTCAAGAAGAAGGTGGTGAAGGATTTTGAAATTAACACAATTGGTGCATCTACTAAAAATCTCAAAAGAATTTGAATCTCAGGGAGCTCAAGATCAAGGTCAGAGGTACTTTTTTTTTTTTTAAACGTGAACAGAATAAATTGAGAAAAATGTCACTGAAGATTTTTGAACTGCTACCGTAGAGGCACTACTAAAAGTGTCTGACGACTTCTAATCCTGGTAACCTTGATCTCAAGGTCAGAGGCCAACTTTTGTGAAAATCATTGAGGATTTTCGGATTTATAACATAGGTGCTTCTACTAAGAAGCTGAGGGCTATTACTGTTGGCTGCCGGTATTTTTAGTGTAACTTTAGTAATGTGTGCGAGCCTTGTGCTTTTGGTAAGTGATGCGTGCTTGTTATCGTTTAGTTTTGTTGCCATGTTTTCCTGTCTGCAGACGGGCGAGTTGGTTCGCATCTACAAGGGTCACGGTCATGCTGTCACATCAATTGTCATCTTGGGGAAAGTGATGGTAACAGCCTGTTTGGATAAACTGGTTCGAGTTTATGAGCTACAGGTATTATGACTCTATTTTCTTCCAAAATAGAACAGAAAAGAATGCAACAAAGTCGTTTTTGAATGGATGATTAGGTTACTATTTTTTTCTTTTGTAAATGACCGTTGCAAATCCATTTAGACTTTAAATGCTGTGCAGCATTGGTTGATGCTACATATTTGTCCCTGTGCATGTAACTACACAATTTGAGGAACTTTGATTTTTTTCCCCCCACCTTTTTGGGTATTTAAAAGAAATCATTTTTATAAAAACCTTTGTGCGTGTTTTGCTTTTTGTTTAGTCTCACGACCGGCTGCAGGTATATGGCGGTCACAGTGACATGGTGATGTGCATGGCTGTACATAAAAGTGTGGTAAGTGCAATTAAAACCGGTCCAGCTGTATTTTTTTTTTCTTTTTAAATATAAACTTGCATGGCAGCAGTTCATACAGGAAGGGATGCATAAACACTGCTGACTTGTGTCTCTGTGGTCGATTGCTCCACGCGCAGATCTACACAGGCTGTTACGATGGCAGTGTTCAAGCTGTAAAGCTCAACTTGATGAAAAACTACCGCTGCTGGGTAAGAACCTGATGTTATAAACTGGAACAGTGACTCCTGCAGCCACGTTCACACAGTGTCTTTTTCTTGATGATTTTTTGTTGTATTTGCTCTCCTTCCAGTGGCAGAATTGCTCTCTGATCTTTGGCATGCAGGATCATTTGCTACAGCACCTTACTAAAGATCACAGCAACCAAAATCTGCAGACGGTCAAGTGTCGCTGGAGAGGCTGCGACACTTTTTTTGCCACGCAGCATTCAGTCAGACAGGTAGTGAACAGTTTGTTAGCGTACCTCATTAGCTAGGCTATGTGTTTTCTTCTTGTGGTTCATTCAGAGAGAGCAGTTTGTCAGCTTTGTTTGCATTTTGCCGCAGGAGCTTCCTGAACACATGCAGACTCACGTGGAGAACGACAGTAACGTGCAGCCCTGATGGGAATGGTGGTAAAGTGATGCAGCAAGCCAGGGTGGAGTCTCACACGCACTCACATTTTTGTTTCCAGCTTGTCATTTTGGTGGTAATCTGAGATTTCAAAGTCATCAAACTGCAAGTAAAATTCAGAAATTCTCTGAGATTAAAGTTAGAAAATTGAGAGAAATACACGACACAGATTGTGTTTCAGCGAGAATGAGCAGCGGGTGATAGCTTGAGCTGGAGAACATGAGCTTCTAAATCATCTAAATCACTCTGTTGCTTTCTCCTGTAAATGCACAGTGCTGAAAATCACTAGTGTGCTACTGATGGTTATAAAATAAAGCATAATGCGATGACTCATGCAGTGCAGGCATGTAAACCTGATCAGCATATCTATGCAGAGTTAAGCCACTTGGTTTGTTTCTTCCTCTCATAAATGTGTCAATTAATCTCAGGCGATTTGTATTTTCTCACCGCTTTGTGAGTTAATAATAATATTCGGCTTTTTTCCTCTTAAAATATTTTGCATTTTTCTCCTATATTTACCACTTTAATCCCACAAAAGTGAACTTCTTTTCCTTGGACATTTATAACTGGTATTTTCTTGAAGTGCCACTAATCCATTAGATCATTTCATACTTTGTAATTTGGATTTATTTGATAATTAAAATTGTTTGTCATGAATATCATTCATTTGTATGTGAAGCTAATAAACATGCAGAAAATTGAGAAACGTGTCAGAATAACTGTGAAGTAGACTGTACGGTGAACTCCACCAGCTGATGATGTTATGGAAGCTTGTGTTCGCCACTGAAAAAAAAGTTTGCTCTCTATAAATCAACATTTCAGTTTCAAGTCTTGAAATTTCAACTTACTCAGAAGCACCTTAAAATTTTGGGGTATTTAGTTAGCCAAAATTTTGAGATGCGCAACTCAAAGTTTCAACTTTGTCTGGCAATTTTTAAAATCTTATTTATTTATATTTTTCCAGTGGCAGAATTGAGATTCCCATATGATACCCATGAGTTTTCTAGGAGACTCCTCGACTCCCCAGTCAGATGGGAGAGATCAAAGATGATGCAGCAGAAGCAGAGATACTGTATTTCTTTGACACATAGCTGAACCGCCATGATTTTATTCATGCAAAGCCTCAATTCTCCTGCTTATTATTCCTTTATTTTGTTAGCTGACTTTTGGTTTTCACATTTCTGACTGTAACTCTTGGAAATCTTCTGTTTCCTTGTTTAACTTTATTCTACATCACATATTTGAAACCAGGCTGTCCAAAGACACTCCAGCAATCTTGTATAATAAAAGTCACGCCTTAATTTTAGTACAGTATGTATTTTATTTTGTTTAATACCTACTGTATGTGTACATCAATAAAATTACAACAAATAATCACAGTGTTTGCCTCCACTTTAAAATAAAAGCATTGATTGCCACATATTCTTTACGACTTAACAACAAAGGGAAATTCTGCATCTGTGCGTGTCTGTTTACATTTCACATTAACATCTGATGTAACCTGGTTATCAAAGCTCAGAAAACCTACTTCTTATCTGTTTTAATATTTAAAAGATTACAGGAATAAACCTGACCATTAAATCTGAATCTAGAGGAAATTGGAGCAATGACGAGCTACGTCATGATGAAGTTTATTCCAATCTCACGTGATGAGTCGCCAACTGACATGGACATGATCTATGAGTACATCGTCAGCTGAAGCCACTGTAAAGAGAATAAAAGAATAATTGTCATTTACTGTAGCACAGCAAAAGCCACCTTAATGATACCATTTCTGTGTTTTGGTTTTTACTGTGTGACTCAAGTCAGCAAAAAATATATTAGAAACACCCTTCAGTGAAATGTAGTTTTCACTCTGTACAGAGTACACTTCTCGATTTCCGTAGTTCCAGGCTTTCCCCCCCTCATTTTATTCCTACTTTAAGTTTTATTCTTTACAAGGTCACAAATGACCTAAATAGGACCAGATTAAGTTATGGAACGAGGCGCAGAACAGCAAAAATAAGAGTGTCTTACCTCCAGGACGTTGAGCTTGATTATTCCGTCTCCATCTTTGTCAAAGGCATTGAATGCTCCTGTAAGAGACACAACAGATTATGGAGCTGGGTAACTTTTCAACCACTCAGAGCTGTAAAAATACATTAATTCATTCAGTAAGATAATTAGATTCAGTAAAGTAAATTTAATATCACTATATCATCATAACAATGTCTTAAATCTGTCAAATAGGCTAATAATCAGTCCTATGCAAGTGTTTTTGGCACCAGATGTGTGTGGTCTGTACTTACTGAACATGCCTTCTAGCCTCACAAAGCAGCAGATGTAACTATCAAAATCAATGTTCAGGCGTTCATCTGCATAGCGCATGGCTATGATGTCATACAGTTGTTTGTTGAGTTGAAACCCTAATATGGAGATAAATATATATATATATATGTAAATTACATCATTCTCACATTAAACTGGAACGCACGGGCAAGGAGTGCATTGACAAAATATGTTAATTCTAAAAAGAAATAATTATTGTGCTACAAATGAAAAATCTGCAAGTTTTTTCTGCTCACCTGCATCATTAACAGCATTCCTCATCTCGAAACTACTGATAGACCAGGTTTTATCTTTGCCGTAACGTTTGAAGATGAGCTGCAGACCCAAAGTTGGACAATCAGATAAAAATATATCAAGCGTGAGCAGACATCAGCTGTGGTTAAAGCTATCCTACCTGCCAGTCCTTGATCTTTTTCCACAAGTGTTTGAACTCCTGCAGATTCAGCTTTCCTGTCCCATCAGTCTGAGCACAAAAGCATCAGTCATGGAAACACCTTCTACGTACTGTTCAACCCAACTGTTTTACTTTGACTTTCCAGAATAAAGTATTTACATAAGGTGTAATGTTCTATTCTGTTACTGGGAAACTGGGCAAACAGTAGAGTTATGTGCGCGAAATCCTCTAATTGAAATCGGTTGAAAGGATACGTCCATTAAGGCGATCATACTCCGACACGTCTCGAGGCTGAAACCTTCTGACTTTATGTTATTATCTGTGGAAAAGCACAGCTCAGTGTGAATGCCGAGCACGCTGGCGGCAGCTGTAATCGCAATCTTTTCTGCGTACTCACGTTTGGAAAGCACGTTTTTTAAGATCGTTTTGAGTTCATTGGCACAGATCTGCATGTCCTGAGGGAGCGATGATTTGTTTCATATTAGCCGATGAGAGTCTTTAGTGTTGTCCTCAAACTAACTGTGCAATACTCACATCACCAGCAATCTGTTGGTAAATAGCCCTGAACTGCTTTTCCTCGTCGGTTTCCTCAGGTTGGAGAAGTTTCCGCTGAAGGAGAGAGGAAAGAAATTATTTACAAAGACAGGTTCACAAAAAGAAACGTGAAGGAAAGAAACACTGATGAACTTTGCTGTGCAGCAGTAACTAAATATTAGAAATAAGGTTTCAAAGTTCGAATGCTTCTAACTCAAAGAGTCCAACACCTGTAGTTGTGGAAGAAGAAAGTTTTCACAGGAATCTGTGCAGTCTCATGAAAAACTAAAACATGGCTGATTCAGTCACTTGTAGAACTGCACAATAACCTGAAGTAATCATTTTCTGTATGACTTTATGAGTCTTTACAATGTTGCGTCAGTTCATTGGGGACATTTGTGCACAGGACCTCGATTCTTTTCTTTTTCAGTCATTCTGTTGTAGATTTGTTGTTGCACGACCCAGTTTCAGCTTTCGGCAGCTGTTGACAGATGGCCTCACATTTGGATCTAGAATACTTTGGTATACACAGGAGTTTATGGTTGACTCAATGACAGCAAGGTGTCCAGGTCCTGTGGCTGCCAAACAAGCCCACAGTTTTTCCAGTTCAGTTTCTCTGAGCATTACCTTGGGGTGAACTTGGTGATGCATCCACTCCTGGGAAGATTGTTGCATCGTATTGACACACAACAGAATTTTTCTCATCAGTAAACAGTCAAAACCTCTGATTTAAAGAGGTGCTCCCACTTTCTGATGATCAATTAATCAAGTGCATTTGATTACAAGCACCTAAAAGCACTAACAGTATACGTCGTTTCTGAGAGGACCGCAAAGAAAACTTGTGAAAACTTTTTTACACGAGTTATGGATATAAGTTTTAAAACTTAAGTTTATATAGACATATAAGCGATCAAAGTGGCACCTTTGAGGAATTCCCTCTTTCATCAATTCATGACCCAAAGCATGCATCCAAATCAACAAAGACTGGTTTCACCAGAAGATTAAAGTATTGGAACGGCCCAGCCAGAGCCCAGACCGGACTCCACTACTGAGTCTGTGTTTGGCTTTGTGGGGAAATAATTGTGGATAATCTTCTTTCTGCCAGAGAAGGATGTTTCCTGATGTTCGAAGCAACAAATTTGGGTCATTTTCAAGAGGTTTTCACTTGAAGATTTCACTTTCATTTTACACAGAACGCTGTACACTCAGTCAGTCTCTATTTGGTAATACTGTGCAGTATAATGTAGTCCAATACATCTTCTCTATCATAGGATGCATTTATAGCACTCATAATAATCAGTTGCTGCTGACATTGTTGTAAAAGTGTAAATCAAATTTCATATAAATTAATTAAGTCATATTTAAAGGTAGTGTTACACTGAAATAGATTGACAAAGTGTTTTGCTTTGTTATTGTTGTTCTTGTGAGCAAGTCACAAAGTTATTTAATTACCATACTAACTGATCTTTATAGGCATTATAAAGGGAAAGCAGGTGTATATCTATAAGGTGTAACATTAAAAAGAGGTTTTCATGGCTTTTATCAGTCTATTTAATCATTAAATGATTGGATGTGTTTCTCTATGATACCAGAGGAGAGCAGCATATGGGAAAAACAAGACTGCGGACAGCTAACATTAGAGTGTCTCTACAGGAAAACAGGTGCAGCTGAGTTACTTGAGCTCTACTGGCTTCAGACTCAATTGTTTTATTCCCAGTCATGTTATTTGATCCAGTGAAGATTGCATTTTGGAGTCATCAGTCACCCGGAAGATATGACAGACATGAGCTGTTTGCCATGTGACAGAAGACTCATCATTAACAGTTTATCTGCTTCCACACCAAGGACATTACCTTTGGTTTCTTCTTCTTCTCCCCCCGAATCGTGTCGTGCTCGATTTCTTTGCTGGCCAGTGCTCTATCTGACACAAATAAAATAGGCTGGCATGTAGAAAAGACAAAAAGAATTTAAAAAAAGAGTCAGTTTGCAGTAATCCCACTGGTCATAAACTCTACATTTAATATTGTGTCGGCAAACACTTCTAATAGCTGACACGTGTTGGAAAGGGGCAGTGAAGAAATAGCACGGCAAAAAAAGCAGCCTAACAATCCAACTGCTACAGACATTCATTACCTTTTCTTTCTGTTTCTTTTCTTGCTGATGACCAATAAGACAAGAGAGACAAAATGATGAAATGAGATGAAATGGAGGAGGAAACACTTGGAAGTTCAAGTCTATTAGTTGGTCTGAGTACAGAACATATGCATCAGAACAAGCTAGGGAAAGTTCAAGAGTAAAGTTAATGGATATGTAAGACACAAAGCTGGGCTTTACAATCAAATTCTAACCGACATTGCAGTGATCTGTAGGACATGCTTATCTGAAAGGCATATTAATGCAGACTTTAAACAGGGAGTGGGATGTTTAGTGTCATATTCGGCCAAATATATATATGTATGAATAAGATTGTGGGCGGGGCCCTGCCACTTTTTGTTTGAGCAGCCAATTAGGAGTGAGTGAGGTTAAGTGGAAGGGAGCTTGTTTCATACAGTGGATTAACTGAAGGGGGTGCACCTAGGAAACATGAGGGTTATTTTGAACCAAATATATGCAAAGCTACTTAAGTTGAGTTCAAGAATACGGAGTTGTATGTGAGCATAGTGTTAAAGTTAAATGTGGCATCTAATGACTGTCTGCTGCACTCCATGGAAAGATGAATTTAGTATTTTGATCCTTCTTGAAGCGGGACTTTTCCCCCCAATATTCTTTATCTTTTCTACTTTTCATCTCTAGTGCTTTGGTGTAAGGAACTGAACCTGCATATTTGTATGTATGGATTAACACCCCGTCTTTGTGTCCTTCATCAGAGTCCTTCAGTTATATTAAAACTCCCATAAAAAGGAAAAGAGGTGATCTCCATTTCCATTTTGTACAAAAGAAACAATTAAAGAAGATATAGTATGGTTTACACTTCCCCAAACAGTCAATACACTGTCACAGCTGAGAAAGTCCATTATCTTCATTAACTGAGTATGATGAGGGAGTTGAGTGTTACAGTAAGGATGTGATGCAACCCCAACTAGCAAATTTGGCACTGTATAAATAAATAAATAAAATTGAATAGATGTTTTTGAAATACACTCACCAGCCACTTTATTAGGTACACCCATTCAACTGTTTGTTAACACAAATCAGCCAGTCATCATCGTGTACATTTCTTCAACAGCAGCAGAAGAACAGAAAACCGAGGTTACAGTTTGCACAAGCTCACCAAAATTGGACAACAGAAGATTGGGAAAAAAATTTGGGCGGTCTGAGTCTCAATTATGGATGGTTGGGTCAGAATTTGGTGTAACCAACATGTAGGCACAGATCCATCATGCCTTGTATCAACAATTCAGCCTGCTGGTGGTGGAATAATGGTGTGGGCACCTTTTGGTCTCCTTAGTACCAAAAACATTTAACTGCCAGAGCCTACCTGAGTATTGTTGGTGACCATGTCTATTCCTTTCTAACCACAGTGTATCCATCTTCTGATGGCTGTTTCTAGCACAATAGCATGCCATGTCACAAAACTCAGATAATCTCAAACTCGTTTCTTGAACATGACAATAAGTTCACTGCACTCAAATAGCCTCCACAGTCCCCTGATCTCAATCCAAAAGAGTACCTTTGGGATGTGGGGGAACGGGAGAGTCCTATCATGCGTGCAGCTGACAAATCTGCAGCAGCTGTGTGATGCTATCATGTCAGTATGGACTAAAATATCTGAGGAATGTTTCCAGCAGCTTGTTGACTAAGTGCCATGAAGAATTAAGGCAGCTCTGAGAGCAAAAAGGGTACAACCTAGTACTATGAAGGTATGCCTAATGAAATGACCGGTGAGTGTGTGTGATTAAAACAGGTTTCTAAACAGGAAAGATAAACCAGCCTTTCAGTTTACAGTCCACTGCAATAAAAGCAAGAACATATTTCAACCCCACTGCTTCTAACATTACGCTGCAAACCTGCGTTTGATCTAATCCAATCGTAGTCTCTGCCTCCCTGTGGAGAAAAGCAAACATACCTCAGCAATGCTGCCTTTCTACATCTTGTAATTTTAAAAGCAATTTGGCTCTCAAGAAAAACACGATAGTAACCCTTACTCTGATGTGCTCTGCTTCTCAGAGAAGACCCTGAGGATGAACTCTCCTTCTTCGTGGGGTTTAAAGATTGTGGGGATGATGACGTACTCACCGGGAGGCAGACAGAAACGCTCCGTTACCTCCCGCAGGTTAATGTAACTCTTGCATTTTGCCTTGGAGGCTGTGTAGAGGAAGAAGTCCTTCTGCAGATGTTGATTCTGCCCACACATCTGCGAACAGGGGTGTAGAAATGGTGACTTGTTAATGATAGCAATAAGAAATATTATAATGTATTGTAACTTTTCTTCCCCCCCTTTTTATACAAGTGAAACTTCTCTTGGGGATACAAGCAAATAAAGTGAAAGATGCAAGATCATCATACCTCCTTCGGCACCTGCAGAGACACAAAAGAAGTTAAATATCAGGTTAACTTCTGAAATCCTGGACACGTGTGTACTTTCTGAAGAAAAAATGAGGTGTGATCACTACCTCGTAGATGGAAAAGCCTATGGTGAGAAATTTGGCCCCTTGATAGCGCTGCATCCTTCGACCTTTCTGCATCAGTGCCACGACAACAGTGCAGGCCACCTGCTCGTCATCCGGGTCATCGTCCTCCTCATACAGCTGCAGATGATACTGAGGGTTTGTCCAAAACGTGTCTGTAAAATACACAAAGTAAATATGCAGCACAGATTCATATAAACACGAATTATGTAAGCGAGAGTTTTTACAATATCGTCTTTTAAAGGATGAAAGCTGATCCAAAAAGAACAAAGCCTACCTGGGAAGTTCCTACAGCCACCAGCAGAGCTTCCTCTCACCCAGCGACCCTCGTGGACCGACACTGTCCAGGTGTTTCTTTCATCCCCCTGCAGCGTGTCGGGGGTCAGGTTGCACATCTCCAGCTTGCTGAAATTCTTCTTGAAATCAGCAAAGGACATCCTGAAGTGACACACAAAAGAAGTAAAAATAAAAAAAGGTGCTTGCTGAGTAAATACAGTCACTAGGTTCATCATTCCCTCACAATGCAATGCAAACGAATGGTTCTCAAGTAGGAAAATGTTAAGTAAACAGTGGCAGAACAACTCCAAAGAGTTTTACAGATATTTGAGTACAGTTTAATACATTTAGCATTCACCTGGGTTTTATTGGCTTTTGAAATTTGACTGTAGTATTATACTGTAAAAAGTTAGAAATTGTATCTCTTTGCAGGTTCATTTTGTAGTGAACAAAACTGCTTGGTGGGTGGATGGATGGGTTTTGCTATTTATAGGTTTTTATCAGTAGTGGGGCAACAAAGAGGCCATGCACGGTGGCAGTTGAAAAGTCATTCTATATACAATGATATCTCAAAGTCACCATAAGGTGTTTGACGCTAAGCTGTGATTTGAGCTGAACACTAACAGTGATAGTAGCTATATTATACTGTAGTAGTAACTTCTCACAAAACTGTGGAGGAAAGATTAAAAAAAAAAAAGTTAAATCATTATAGACAAAAAGGTGTGTGGGAAGGTGTTTCACTCACCAGAACTCACTTTCCTCTATGGTCTGTTTTTTCAGGTTTTCTCTGTCTGCAGTGGAAATTGTCGACCATTCCTTTGACCTGTGGAAAGATCAAATTTCCTAAATACAAACTAAGCAAATAGGAGAGACTATTTTTTTTAATTATGCCGGCAAGTGGTGAGACCTCCACTACCATCATGTCTTACTTAAGGGTGATATGCTGCATTATTTAAGAGTAAAAATATACAAACTTTGCACTCCAGGGTCCTTTCCAGAGCACAAAACCCCAGGGATTGCGCAAACGAATCAGGCGAATTCTTGTGTCCTTTGAAACCTCATCACACTTGCAAAGAAGCAGGAAAAAAAAAATAACCAAAAAAATGCCTTGTCCACCAGACGATGTGCATTTACATGGATGTCTCACTCTACCTCCTCCAGGCTTATGATGGAATAGGCATGACCCCTGACCAGCCCCTGCTCAGTCCGACTCTCCAATTCACTCTCTGAAGAAACCT